>NW_008649001.1:519937-569279 GCF_000247585.1 Phytophthora nicotianae INRA-310 | reverse complement strand
CCAACTCGAACGGAACAGCGGCGCTCAGGAGTAGGAAGCTCCAGCGATGACGAGTATTTGTTTGTGGGTATCAACGACACGCATGTTGACGAACAACCACCGATGCGCATGATGATTAAACTGGAATCCGGAAAAGATCGATATCAAGCACTACTTGACAGCGGCTGCTCGCGTAGTATTATCAGCACAGCTTTCATGCAGAAGCTGCACGCAGCAGGGTCGGAGCTGGAAAACACCGCAGTGGGCTTCAAGTTAGTCCAGGGAAGCGCTTCTAGTGAAGGCGCCATGACGGTTCGCTGCCGTATCCCTTAGCTCAAACGTGATACATTGATAATTCACAAGTTCGAGGTGCTATCATCGCTACCAGACGACATGACCATCGGCCGCGATTTAATGAGCGCCCTCGGTCTAGTAATCGACTTCAAGAACGGACGAATCAATTGGGACGGCAGTGAGCTCGTTGTCCGCACGACTGACACCGCCACGGAGGGTCCAAATGCTGTGGCGAACGACCATGTACTTGAGAATGATAATGAGTTTCTCGCTGGAGATGATACGAGCGTCTCACCTACAGATTTATTGCCGCAGCACCTGGAAGAAGCGCTGGAGCATTGTTACCTGAAACTACTCGAGGAATACATGGATCTGTATGGCGGTAGACTCGGCAGAATTCGCCTGGATGACTACATTCTCCCGCTGAGTACTGATTGCATGCCATCGCACGCTAAACCTTACAGCATTCCACGCAGTCAAGAAGAAGCAGCTCGTCGCGAGATAAAGCGTCTCTTCGAACTGGACGTCATCGAGCAAATTTACGGGTCCGAGGCGGCCGCACCCGCCTTCTTCCTGAGCAAACTCAGCGGAGCGTTGCGCCTACTGGTCGACTTCCGCCAGTTGAATCGATTTTTACGCCGCTCGCCATACTACGTGCCCAAGATACGTGAAATCTTGCTCAAGTTGGGGAAAGCCAAGTGCATGTCCACTCTGGACGCTAACATGGGGTACTTTGCGCGCAGGATTGCCTTGCAGAGCCGTCATGTTACCGCGTTTTGCCTCACATTTGGGAAGTTTCAATTTAAACGTTTGCCGATGGTAATCTCCACTGCGCCCGATGAATACCAGGCGTGCATGGAGAAAATCCTGGGAGACCTGGAGTTTGTCATCGTTTACCTTGACGACATCCTCATTTTTTCAGAAACTCCAGAAGAGCACCTGGAGCACTTGCGGATCGTGTTCGACCGCCTCCGACAGTACGATGTTACCTTGAATGGCAAAAAGTGCCACATTCTGAGGGATCATGTGGATTACCTAGGTTTCACTCTTACACCGCAAGGCATCCAGCCGCAAGCCAAGAAGGTGGAGGCTATCCTACTTATCTCCGAGCCTCGTAACAAACGCGAGTTGCGGCGCTTTTTGGGGATGATCGCGTACTACCGCGACATGGTCCCAAACAAGTCGGCAATGACAGCTCGACTCAACCGGTTGACGTCCAAGAATATTCCATTTACCTGGACTCCAGAAGATGCAACAGCTTTCAACAACATCAAGACAGCACTAGCTCGCAGCGTACTGCTAGCATTTCCCGACTATAGCCGTCGCTTCCACGTATTCGCCGACGCCAGCGGTTTTCAGATTGGTGGCATTATATTGCAAGGCAGGAGAATTCTCGCCTGCTTCTCCCGATCAATGACCGACACCCAGCGCACATACTCCACGATGGAGTGGGAGTTGCTGTCAGTAGTGGAAATTCTCAAGGAGTATAGGACGATGCTACTCGGATTTCCTGTGGTAATTCGCACCGATCACAAAAATTTACTCTTCCCGCGCGAAACATCTTTGCGCGTGAAACGATGGAAACTACTCCTGGAGGAATATCGACTCCAAGTTGAGTACGTCCCCGGTGCACAAAACATCGGCGCTGATGCTTTTTCGCGCCTCCGTTATGACTTCGTGAAATAAGTGGTAGAAGATGAGCTTTTCGCAGTGGAAGATGAAGAAGTTGCAATCGATGGAGCAGTTGTCAAGAAGCACCAACTTGCTGATAAATCGTGTAGCGCCACAATCACCAAGTTAGAGAGAAAACAAGCGGATCCAGACTACACGCTGCGCCCTGCTCTTGGAACGGTCTTGCTGCACCACCAGAACAGGATTGTGGTGCCGGAGTCGTTGCGCCAAGACCTAGTGGAGATGTATCACTCGTACTTGCTGCATCTTGGTGCTGAGAAGCAATACCACACGATGTCTGCCTTCTGGTGGCCGGGTATGCAACACCACGTGACGGACTATGTGAAAAAATGTACTGACTGCAAGAGAGCAAAACTACACGGCGGCAAGCAAAAGTACGGGCTCCTACCACCAACACCGGCCTCTAACACAGACCGACCATTTGACGTTGTTCACGTTGATCTACTTGGCCCAATCTCTGCGGATTTCTATTGCCTCACGGTGATCGAGCAACAGTTTAGATGGCTTAAGTCATCGTTCAACGCGGCAAGACATCGAAAGTCACCGCGATTAGCTTCGAGCGGGTCTGGTTGTGCCGTTATCCGCGTCCCAAGAACGTCGTGCATGACCTCGGAACCGAGTTCACAGGCGATGAATTTCAAGCCTTGTTGAAGTCGATGGCGAGTAAAAGCAAGCGGATCACCGCCAAGAATCCGCAGGCAAACGCTATATGTGAACGTGTTCACCTCGAGCTGATGAACACCTTGCGAGTACGCCCAGATTTGCAAGATCAGCTGGAAACCGCACTCGATTATGCTGCGTACGCCATCCGTGCCAGTTATCACACGGTGCTGCGGGCATCGCCCGCGCAATTGCTGTTTGGCGAAGATATGCTAACCCGCCAACTACACTTCGCTAATTGGAATTTCCTCTCCAAGCAGCGCTTCATGGCGATACTGCAGGAAAACAATCGTGAAAATCTGAAACGCGTACAGCACTTCTACCGAGTTGGAGATACTGTGATGCTGCGCATTCCTGCACGCGAAAGAAAGAAAACAGACCCAGTCTCGAAAGGTCCATACGTGGTCAAGGAGGTATTCGACAATGGAACGGTGCTCTCGACACGGGAACCGCCGAGTACCGTGCCAACATCCGACGGATTTTTCCCTGTTAAGGGAACTTCATCATCCTGGCATCGGGGAGAATGACATCATTCCGCACCCTGTCGTCGCTTAGGCCTGTCCTCACTGGCGCAAGAGGCAACCCAGACCGATCTTGTGGCGACTGCATTCATATGTTCAAACGAAGGCCTCCTCTAGGGAGCGCCCTGCATAAGTAGCTAACGCCAGGGTAATCTCAGTTCGCATTTCGCACAGCTCAACACAAGTGGCTTTGGCAGGAGGTTAAAGCTTCCCTCCATCTTCGGTGGCGTCTTGTTCACCTCCATTGACGAACGAGGCAGTGGAAGGGGAAACATTAGTTCCGCGGCTCTCCCTAGATTCATTCCCAGAAGCTTCAACGGCACATTCCCCGTAGACACGTTCGCCATTGGCACTGGTGCACTCACTACCGGAACTTCTCGATGCTGCTGCGGGACAGCTGGAGACGCCGTCCCAGGCACTGAAGGCGGTCGTGGAGGTTGCAGCACTGGAATGCCACCAACACCAAGCCCAGAAATAATAACCGGTCCCGTCGTAGGTGTCGACTCGGCCATCATCCTGCCCGCTTCAGATCCCGCCGGACTCCCAACAAATCCGTTATCGAGAACCGAGACATTACAAACTTTCACGTCACTGCAAAATCGCTCCAAATTTGGGCTCACAACCCTAGCAGCTTCTTGAAGCTGCTCCTTGCAGAGGTGTCGACGCAAAATCACAAGCAAGAACTCGTTCTCGTCCCACTTAGCAAAATTGGGATTGAGCTGACACTGCAGTGAACTTCTTTAGCTAAGCTACTTCAACTAACGGGCGGGTGAAAAAGCTATGAGTTTCTGTGCTTGAGCCCAAGCTCTCATAGTACAGCCAGCGGTTCAAGCGGCTTTCACCCTGCTTCACACGCCAGTTCTTCCATACCAGCATGTCCACGCTGTTCCACAGACACGCCACCTCTCCAACTGAGCAGTAACGCGTACCAAAGTCGTGCTGCGTACGAAGAAGCTCTGAAATTTTGAGGATGACATGTTAACAAAAACTGTTAAAATGTCTAAATATTGCAGGTGCGTTGAGATCGACGATAATTTATCACTTACAGTAATATGAATGACCATGATGGATTGCTCAACCCAGGATCTAACGTGGGCTCAATTGAAGACCACGAAGCCAGCTTATTACTTTATAACTTTTGCGTTGGTGTTTCTTCTTTTCCTTTCAAAACTTGTGTGGTTTTAACTACGAAGGTTAGACTTCTATACGCACACAAAGACAATTTCGTGGCTAGCAATCCTGCGAGTTCGCAACCAAAGACCGGTAGCGCTTAACTATCAGATACGGATAACCGGACACCAAAATTCTCTGGATTTATATCCAGAGACCAACTTGACCACATATATTTATCTAGAAACCGATTGAAATAGAACCTGCTTGGACTCGCGAGGACAATATTTGCCGTGCATTCGGCGGAGGCGTTTCGTGAGCCAAAGGAAAAGAGTGACTACTCTGTCGCTTCTAAAGGTTCGTTCATACAATCGGTACCGTTACCGAATTAAAACAGTCTAAACTAGCCCGGAAGGCAGCCTAAACACAGATAATTAAATCTCCAGGTGGAAATAAATTGAGAAAAACTAGCCGATATATTTTTTTTGTGGCATCCATTTATCATTGCATGTTGTTTCTGTCGGTTTGACCCAGTTTTACCCTTTCAAATTGTTTCACACAGCGATCCGTTGAAATTTGCGAACTTCACACGCTTCATTTGCGAAGCAAGCACTGACACCCAAAGGTCAATACAAGGCAAAATTAAAGAGTGATCTACTTGTACTAGCCGCAGGGTCACTGCACTTGCAAGATATCGGTTTGCAGAGGCAAGTTGATACTACTTTTTTCTAGAACCCAACATCTCTAAAACTACGCGCTTGATCTATTTCGTCGCTTCATGTGGGGCTGATTCGACCCGTGAACAAGATTGCTAAATGTACGGCAGTAAAGATTCCATGTATGTTTGGGAAATATCGGGTATGAAATGATATCTGGAAAATATCATTTCATACCCGATCATATGGTCTGATAATGATTCCTCCAATCTGATTCGTTCCATTAGCACCCGGGGTTGGCCCCTCGAATGAGGTTTGGACTTGTGCTGCCTATCAAACGTTGTTGGAGCGTCAGTCTTCAAGGTGTGTGGCTAACTGGAGCCGTTTTATCTCTATTTTATAGTTTGTATCCTATAATATCAGAACATGTTGTTGTTCATTGGTCCGCTAGTATCTTAGTGGAGGCTTCAGAATAAGGGTTCTACTAACAGACTAAGTCTATACAACTACGTGCATGACTGTATCTCTAATATCAATTTCTAGTATCTTTCGATATGTAAACACAGAAGCGTATTCCCAGCTAAGTAGAAGACGATCTAGTTGTAATCTTCTCCGGATAGGTCAACCTTCACGGATAGTATAACTATCCAAAAGGTTAGTGTATAAATCAAGCCGTTAAAATTGAGCACGGGGGTGTATCTATATCGTGTTGAGACTAGCATTAATAGTCAAAAGGTTACAACGTCGTTTCAGGATAGTTATCAGCATCGCACACAAGAGTATATAAATTTGCAGCAAGACCCACAAAAACGCCTGATTGGATCAAAATATTTTTTTTTCCTTTTTGCGGCAGTGAGCATTACTGTCTTCCTGGGTTATTTCCTATATTATAGGAAATAACTCAGGAAGACAGTAATGCTCACTGCCGCAAAAGGAAAAGATATTTTATATTATAAGAGTTTAAGGGAAATGCCCGTAACCGAAGACGTCGGTCATGATCGTAGTGTAGAAATTCCCGTCTTCAAATTGCTTCCTTTTTTGGGTATGTGCAAATCTTGATAATATTTTGTTAGTAAAGTCTAGCAGCTTCTTCGTGTTAGGCTTTAACCTTCATTCCCAATGTAAATCACGAGCAAGCCCGCAGGCACACCGCAGGCGGCTTAGGGGTAGCCATGGACGATATTCTCACTTTTCAATAGAGTCGGTGTTTCGACTTCACTGTTGAAATGGGTACGTTTGCGCGCATTGTGATCAGTTGACCAGTAAAAGCAGAGCGACTGCATTTGTACCGATTCCTTTTTTTCGTTTCAGCTGCACTTATGGAGGCTTGAACAGCGAGAATCATTTTATGTGTCAAGTCAGTATTTGTAGTTGTTCTGAGACTCTCCTGTTGGCGGGCTGATGACAGCTCACCTCGGTTAGAAATCGTTCCGCGTAGCTATCGTGGTCCTTTCGAGCCCGGATTGGTCCGCTCATTCGTGCCTGCCGATATCGAGGTGGAGGAGCAATTATCGCGTCAAGTTCGGTTTCTAGTGGGATTGAGATAGTTAATCATGTGAACGTGGCTTTGATATGAACGTACTATATAGGCTGGATGAAAACTTTTCAATAGTGTTTCCGCGATATTCATCTTCTTATCAATTTTGGTTTTGCGGTACACAAATGACGACACGGCATCAAGGCAAGTTGGCGAGTACAGCAGCGAGTGCATTGGTGAGTGTCTAATTTGACTCTATATGACCGGGTAGTTTGGACTGGTTCTGAGTTGGTCGTCGGCGAATACTCGTAATTCTTGAACGATGTGATAGATACGAGGAGAAAATTTGGTCTGCGTCAGCAACGCAGCACCATCGAACATTTGTTTTACTTTTGGGGTAACATCGTGCTTGCTAGCTATTCAGTTACTTGCTGTTTTGTCGCTGGAAGATATGACCGACATCAGACGATAGCAAAACTGGACCAAAGCACCAAGAACTTGTTTGTTACGTAAGTTACTAAATTACCGAAGCGTGACCAGCTAGTAGGTAGAATCAACCGAAGATAATCAGAGATGAATTGTGCCTTTTCAGAGTTGGCGCGTATAGGAACAAGAAATTCTGCTTTGATCTCTTCTAAGACATCAGAAGCTCGACAGGTACTGCAACCTTGACGTTTAAATACAAATGGTTTTACAGGTTTGATATCATGATCGATACTTTTAAACCAGTTGAACACGATACAGAATTTCAAGTTGATGTTCAAACCAAGGTGCGATAGCAAAAGCTTGGCATCCAATTGCTTGCTGTGATCGGAAAAAGGGCTACCACTTCCAACTTAATATAGAAAGGATTTTCATATGAGTGTTTAATATGACTGCCATCAATTTCATACTCAGGCAATATATGATTTTGGCGTTTTATCAGTACTCTAATTGCAATGAATGCTCTGAAACGCGCTTTGCTGTCTAGCAGGCAGCAAGTACGAGAACCCTGATTTGGAGCAACAAACAATCATAAAAAGCTCGCCAAACTGTCGTAACCAATGTGCTGCTCAGCCAAGGCTATACGGTCAGCCAGCGCGATACTAGCGCGTGGTACACGCTAGATTTTTTATTGATGAAATGGATGAAGTTAACTCTTTGTTCTGATTCAACAACGCGTGCAAATGACGATTCACAACCCGGAACGATAGAGGCTTTAAATCCACTAAGATCATGAATTCGACTGACCGAGCACGCCAGGACAGAATCACACAAATTCACATGAGATAAATCCATGCAGCTAGTATACCAAGTACCGGTAGGTATACCACTCAGGTTAGATTTTTTTTAATATTCTTTCAATGCCGCTGTGCCAGGGACACAAACCAAGTGCATGTATTACCCTAACATTCCCACGACATAAAATATCCATGTGAAACACCCAGTTTGATTGATTGCGCTCATTAAAGGCAACATCTTTGAGGAACAGGCCGATCGATTCAGCCGAAATGAAGCAGTCGTGGAGTTTAACTACATTGAG
This sequence comes from Phytophthora nicotianae INRA-310, assembly GCF_000247585.1. Taxonomy (NCBI): domain Eukaryota; phylum Oomycota; class Peronosporomycetes; order Peronosporales; family Peronosporaceae; genus Phytophthora; species Phytophthora nicotianae. The sequence continues at coordinate 561,368 of NW_008649001.1, read as the reverse complement.
CCCATGCCTCGCACGTAGATTCAACAGGTACATGCGGTCGAGTCCGACTAACCGCCACAGGTCGTGAAATTATCTCAGGGTCTATTTATGCTAAAGGGAGTTCAAAGCTCCACTGTTACGTGCTGAATATTTTCCTCATCGATAAAAATGATGTTGTGGGTATTGCTGCGAATTTATCTAATCTTGTCGGCAGTGTCCCGTCGTTAGAATCCCCGGTAGGACTCTGGATATTAAACCAATTGTGAAACTCCAGTATATGGTATGAAACCATCATACGGTCCGTAACCAAATTTGTAGTTACTGAACCAGCTTTGGTAGAGATTATTAAGAGCTAACAGACGCAGGAAATCCTTCTATTATTCCGTCAATACTATTCTAGTTTTATTTTATTTTATTATATTTGTTCCGAACCCTATTTCTTTTGCCACAGCAAGCTACAAAGCAATGCATTACTGACAAGCTGTCATCGGAACTGGATCATTAATGTTGCGAGACATTGACAAAACGCAGCATCACCTGTACTTGGACAATCGATGGATTACGCTACATCTACTTAAGCATTTATCAGTGATTCATTATTGGAGTCCGCCGCTATCCGTAAAATATAATCTATTCCAATACCTGTATTGGACTTTAACCATGTTTCTGTGATAAAATGTTCAGAAATCAGGGTAAGTAACCCAAAAAAATCGTTTTAGAATATACAATCGTCTGAAATCCTCCAAAAAATTTACACAAATACTTATAATTGTTATTATTGGATTCCTGTTTTACGGAATAACGTTTTTTTCGCCCCTGAGATTCAAGGGCAATTAATACTTAAGTATTTGATTGATTTTCCTAGCCCTGCAAAGAAGAATCAAGTGCAGTAGATCCCCAATACCCTGCCCTACCGTTGCATTTGAGTGCAGTTCCGAAATCTACCCGCACCCCATCCTCCTCATTGCTGATCTCGTCTATTCTCTTTTGCTTCTCTCGACGAGAAGGTATATCTCCGTCCGTTGCTTGAGTTTTGGCTTCATTACCGACAAAAGCGATTTAACGAAGCTCATCACTCAATGGAGCCCGAGACAGACCCCAAAATGTAAAGGTTGGCTATTCATGGATGTGTAAAGTGTTTTATAATACGTCACGGATCTGAACGGCTCCTTCGAGGAGCGCGTTTGATGCAGGTAGTTCTCAGAATCAAATCTCCATAACCGAGCAGCACCAGCGAACGCGTCAGCACCAGAATCAAACACAACTGAGTTGTTCAGTACGTCGAACGCGGTATGGAACAGTGCAAACATTGATGGCACCATTGCACTATCGAGTGGTGTAGGCATCAGCCTTCATACATCGGTAACGCGCATCGCTGCCATATTCTAGTGCTATATGGTGCTTCTTAAGGAATCAAATGTTGTTGCAGATAATTGACTTAGATGGTGCCAGTATTCCGAGCACAAACGTAGGTGATCGTCAAAAGTCTATGCGATTTAAAGATACGTCTGTGACTCCACAGCCATGATATACTATATCCACTGACGAGTCTTTGTCGCACCGGACTTAAAACACTGATCGTTAATTCTCCTTGGAACTCATAGCCAACACAACCAATGCAGAGCCGATCTAAGTTCTGTAATTGCACGCCCTTATTGCAATAATGTATCGTCCGCTTCCCACAACGAACTTTTACTGCATCTCCATCACAAATAAGGCTAGCAACACCGCCAACAACATGTCTACTGTCATGCGGACTCAACCCGTTTACACAACGATCGTGCATTCATTCAGCGAGCACATGGAGAGCACAACCCAAAAAGGAGAGACCTCGCCACAACATAGTACCTCCGACATAGTGAGCTTGAAAAGATGGCTTCGTAGTGGCGGTGTTCATGCAATAAGCTGTGGTTTGTGCCTGCGGCTGGACTATTCCGCAAGTATTTTGTCCCCATGACGAACATCGACGCATAACAGAAAGCAAGGTATGCACTTGCTTTTAGCCGAACTCAAGTGAAAACCCTAAACATTGCACTGATACGCAAAATGCGAACGCGCAATTCAATTATCTTCGAATCTGGATACCATTAATCGCGTTTCGACGCCAGTACTTGCCGTACTCGAGCAAGACTTTTGCGAACTTGGGGTCCTGCTCGTACACTTCCTTCGGCACTCCCTTGAACAAATACTCTTGGAGACGTTTGTAGTCCCATTTCCCCTTCTTCCAGAAATAAAACTTCATTTTCTTGGGAATGGGCAGATTCCCTGTCGTCTTACCCAGAAAGTTGAACAAACTCGTCTGGACCCCTCTCTCTTCAGCGGAAGTGTCGTCACCTGTCGTCCCCGTGGTTCTCAAAAGCCTCTGCTGTGAATTGTCGGCAAGCTTGTTGTCTTTGTATTCATGCGTCCCCATTGCCACTCCGGTTTTTGCGATAATGGCAGCTACAAGTACCACGAACATGAAGAAGCGTTTCATGTTGCCTATTTGCTGAGTTACAAAGCTGGTAGTTGGTAGTTGGTATGACGCTTTGTAAACTAGTGATTGGAGTGGCGGTGTGTGTGTGTGCTGAGGAGACAATTGCGAAGTGAGCTCACTTGGCTAGAGTTTATGTCAAGTGACTTTCCAGAAAGTCAGCATCCGCATGCTTCCCAAGAGATAACTTTAAAAGGATAGGACACCCTTTATTTTTCGCATATCGGCCAGAATTCAAAGTATGTCACATAACACATATCTTACGAGACTTATACATTATCATATATAAGACCCTTAAAACTCACCGGTGGGAAATTGCGGTTTCCGGCTAATTCAACACTACCTCTGCACTCAAAAACACTGCGCATACACATTTAATACATTCTGCGATCAGAATAAGGGGCGCTGTTTATCATTTGCGAAACTTTTCGTGCAGTGATGCCTCCCTCCGGGAGGCAAGTTAGCTGCATTAGATATTTTTCCTGTGTTTGTCTTCAAAAATCCCAATCAAACATCGTCCATACCCTCGTAATGAGAGTAAATACATATTGTCAAAAGAGAAAGAATCGATCAGTACAAAACGATGGACGTGGCTGCTTGCACGCATTGAAAAAGGTAACTTTGAATAAATATGCCATCATGCGTGTCGTTGGAAGCAAAGTGGCCATAACAGATTCAGCGCGAATATACACTGAAACAAAAAAAAGATAGCCAACTCGGCTTCAAAGTTGGGTTAACCATAAAAGCTGGTTGGCTATCCTTTTTTCTTGTTTAAAATCGAGCTGTAGCACATGTTTACTGAAGTATGTATTGATTCTGATTTGGCCCTAAGCCGGTGAACTTGGTGCTATGGGCCCGCGTACATGAGTAGAAAAAAATGCTATAGCAACGAGTGCCTCCGATTCATTGGCTGGCTCACCAATTGCATTTGTTTACGTCAAAGCGAAGTACATGTAAAGCCAATTATTCGCATAAAATCGCATGATAGACGATCATCGATTGGGCGATTTGTGAGGGAGGCTATTAATATTGGGTGATTTTTTCTGTCATGATATTTGAAGTACAAATAGGCTTTTGCTTTCCAACTGACTTTTCAATTTTAATGATAGCGAAATCTTCCTAAACGCATTTCACCTCTAACACCCTGAAAAATCCAGAGAATAGATCGATTTTTTATTTGAAAAACATCAAACATGACACAATGCCAGTGCGTTTTTTTTCATCTACAGATACGGGCGTATTTGAGTTCTCCCCATACTTAAAATAATCCACCTGTAAATTTAATCTTTCTCTTCCGACGAACTTGCATAAACTGTTGATGGTGAACGTGATAATATCACGTTCACCATCAACAGTTTACGGCTAAAACTAAACACCATAATCATATTTCCTATCTGCCATCCTGCCTTCCAACTGACTATTCAATATTAATGATTGCGAAATCTTCCTAAACTCATTTGACAACTATCTCCTTCGTGCCCGCACTGCCATAATATTGCTATTGACAGTACAACAAGCAGCATGACTCGTTTGATTTTTTAGTGGTGCTACCTTCCTGGCAATCGGCGAAGCAATGAGGGAACCAGGGAACGGAAGCAACAAGCTCACCGACAACACACACCAGATCTATTTGAGAAGCACGAGGACGACCGAAAGCATTTCAAACGCTGAAGAGAGAAGGCTCCAGAGTAGTTTGTATGGGATGCTGGGTAAGGCTGCGACGAAGTTGCCTTTGCCCGAAAAACTGAAGTTTGTGATCTGGAGGAAGGCGGGTTAGGATTACAACATTCTCAAACAGAAATTGTTCAAGGGAGTACCGAAGGAAGTGTACGAGAAGGATCCTAGGTTCGAAAAGGTCTTGCTCAAATACGGCGAGTACTGGCGTCGAAACGCTGTTAATGGCTACCCGATTCGAAGCTGATTGATCACGCGCTTTCCGTATCCGAGTTTTACTTGTCAGTACCCGGGACCGAAACACGTACAGTATAGTGGATTCGCGAGCACAGAATACTGTTTACTGAATGACTACGCCACCGACGTTATGAAGCTAAGCAGAAGCAGAATTCACGGCTTTAAGACGAAATGAGACAAACGTTTGTGTGACGAATTTCTTGAGTTCATTGGTGTCGAACTTATCGTAGACCGTGAAGCTGTTCTTCGTGGTGACGATTTCGATGTGGTTGTCGAACCCTGGAAGTTGCGACTGTGACTATATACACGCAACAAGCTGCCTCTTCGCTGTCAAGTTAAATCTAACTACAGGCTTTAAAACACAGGTAAATAATCTGATCGGACTCGAGGTAGAATCATGCTACTGATCTAAGCGCCGAAGAGTTTTTTGCGAAGAAGTCACTCTTCAGCCGGGATGTCGTTTGTGGTATTGCCAGACTCCTTCTCGCTAAAAACTACATGCGTGGTCCTGGGAGCTGACGACAATCTACGATCCCAGCACTGACCGATTTGGCAATGAAACCAGATACACGTTAGCCTCCTTTAGCAAATATACAATTATCATTCAGGCGATTGATGTGGTGCACATTCATGAGATTTAGTTTGGCGGACATGGATTTGGGTCGGGCAGAGTACCTTCAGCAGTCGGGTTGGCAGTCTGCCAGTTGATTGCTACATATATTGTCTGGAGAAAGCGGTCGGGTCGTGCGTGCTCAGGCTGCCAATTGAGAAATGATTGTATTGCTTGAGCGAGTCGGACTCGCAACACATCTCTTGTCCGTTGGATGGCAAGCTTACTATCAAAGGGTGGGGTCGCTTGCTTGTGATCAGTAAGACGGATCCACGCTGCAATCCGTGTCTGTATTCGCACGTACAAAAAAACCGAGTAGTAAGTTTTTGAGTCTGAGTCATCAGAAAATTACTCGCATAAAGTTTGGTGCCCATACGAGATGTTGGAGGTCAGAGGGAAAAGAAAGAGTTATTAACGAAGAAACTTGTTGGAACTAAGTGTGCTAGGGATATCTAAAGTCGCAGGAAGATATTAAAAGTCAGGCTTCCGGTGGTTCTGCTTTACTTATTTTTTGCCCTTACCACTTGCATGCAAAGCGGATCGAATGCCAACTACTGCATAAACATCCGATCACACGTACATCGACTTGCTGTGTTCGTAAGGAAACTTGCAGCCTTCTCGCCGACCGATGGTCACTGCTTTGACTTTGACATTCTTACTGTTAGCCAGCACGCTAATCCCATTGGTACAATGTACCATGCTGCGTGTCGATGTTGCTTGGTGTCGATGAGTGACCTGCTGCAGTGCGCATTGGTCGTCGGCACCAGCGGGCACACAGTTGCACCTTGACGGGACGATGCCCGGAGTGCTGACCAGGCTATTCTCCAGCACCCATGGGGTGGCAGTGGCGCGTTTCCAAGCTTGGAGAGGCTTTTTGAAGCATTATTAAAATAATACGAAACACCACCAGTAGTTTTGTGATCATTTGCTCGATCGCTGCAGCTCAACGTTGAGCTCAACGCCAGCAACATTTAGTAATGATAGTCCTGCTATTTTGAGCTGAAAGTGACAACAAAATAGTACGCCAAGATTGTGTGCTAGACGATAAGACTCAAGGAAAATGGGATATTTCCTGATGACTCACCATTAAATACAATTTGTGCTTGTCTCTGCGACCGTATGAGTGACTTGAAGTGGCGCTGACTCGCGCACTCTGATTGGTTCGTTCTGTGCTGAATAGCGAAAAGTGAAGCGGTGATGAGTGACCTTGGGGAAACAAGCGGTTCCTCCGGTCTGCGCCATTCCAGTGGTTCCAACTACAGGACGTGCTGCATGACTATGACCCCACCTACGAGCGCAACGTAGTGCTCCGACATGCCTAGTGTTCACAACTCAATTAGCCTCCCCAAGCACAACCCAAGCAACTCCGCATCGATTCGCGTCGAGCAACATCAGCACTAGCAGCAATGGCTCCCAACCAACAGACTGCCAACGCGACTGCTGAAAAGCACGCTGTTGGACCCAAGCCCATGTCTGCCAAGACCATCGCCATCCTCAAGGCCACCGCCCCCGTCGTCAAGGAGCACGGCACCGAGATCACCTCCACCATGTACGGCACGATGTTCTCCGAGTTCCCGGAGGTGCAAAATCTCTTCAATATGTCCCACCACCGAGTAGCCGGCGCCACCAAGGGTGGAGCACCCCCCGGTGTTTCGCGTCAGGCTACCGCGCTTGCCAACGCTGTCATTGGCTTCGCTGCCAACTGCGACCAGCTCGGTAACCTCGGTGATGCCGTTCCGCGTATGGTGCACAAGCATGTGAGTCTAGATATCCGTGCCAAGCACTACCCAATTGTCGGTGGATGTCTGCTACGTGCCATTAAGACCGTCCTTGGTGACGCCGCTACCGACGAGATCATTGACGCGTGGAAAGAAGCCTACTGGTTCCTTGCCGACCTCCTCATCCAGGCAGAGGACAACCTGCGCGACGAGTTCGAGAACATGCCAGGTGGTTGGGCTGGATTCCGCGACCTGCGCGTCTCTCGCAAGGTCAAGGAAAGCGACGAGGTCACGTCGTTCTACCTCGAAAGCACCGATTCGTCCAAGGGTCTCATGACGTTCAAGCCTGGCCAGTTCCTATCGCTCAAGTTTGACAACCTCCAGAATGGCCGCTCCATTGTGCGCAACTACAGTGTGTCGTCTGCTCCAGGCCAGAACTTCTACCGTATATCTGTCAAAAAGGAGTCTGGCAATGCTGCCAATGACGTTCCTGCTGGTGTAGTCTCGTCACACTTGCATAACGATGTCAAGGTCGGTAGCATCCTGCACGTGGGTGTACCGTGCGGACACTTCTACCTTCAGCCTTCCACTAAGCCGATCGTGTTCATCAGCGGTGGTGTGGGTTTCACCCCACTACTCAGCATGCTCGAGTCACTTGTGGCATCGTCAGCGAAGAAGCAGCCTGTTGTGTTCGTGCAGTACGCTCGTAACCCCAACGTTCGCGCATTCGGCGAGCACATCGAGAGTATCGCCAAGAAGAACGACTTCGTCACCGCGCATACAGTCTACGGCAAGTTCGACATCAACCAGCTCGAGAAGTTCCTGTCATCGAAGGACTGCGAGTTCTACTTCTGCGGCCCTGCTGGCTTCATGACGGCCGTGTTCAAGTCGCTCAGCAAACAGTGGTCTGTGCCCGCGACTCAGCTGCACTACGAGTACTTCGGCCCCACACAAGATATCGGCGCTGACAACTCGACGAAGGGCCCACCGTCCGCTTGTCCGTTTGCCACCTTCGACTACCACACACGACTGATGAGCAGCCATGACAAGCCGTCACGAACGGGTTTGATGGTCGCAGCTGCAGTTGCCACGTCCGCCGTGGTTCTCACGACGCTTTTACGATCGAGAAAGTAAGCGACACATCGATTTAGGTGCGTGCGTTAGCGCGCATGTTCGAGTTCGAGTAGGCTATTATCTTACTCCAATACAGGATCCATTCGCTTTTGTAGTCTCCAAGTTGAAGTCGAGTGTACCCATTTCATTTTTTTGCTCAAAATTATGGTAGGAGCACTAATTATGTGTTTCACTTTATTTTACGATGGGGAAGCGGAACCGCTGGGACTCGGACTCGGACTCCGGCGATGAGCGCGCCTCGAGGCGCAAGCAGAAGCTTCCCAGTCGCAGTAAATCTCCATCCAACTCCGCTGATATCTCCTCTCTAAATGCCAGCACTTCCAACGTACTTACACACTCTACAGCCGCTGCAATCGCCCTTCCAGATGACCCAGCGAGACACAATTTTTACCTTTTGGGCTGCCGCAGCGTCGATTGCTACGCGCGTATCGGTAAAATCGACGAGGGCACATATGGTGTCGTGTCCAAGGCGCGAGACAAGGAAACGGGCGACATCGTGGCGCTTAAACAGGTAAAGATGAGCGCTGATGTTAGCCAGGAAGGCTTCCCCATCACGGCATTGCGTGAGACCAACGTGCTGCTAGCTTTGGACCACCCGAACATTGTTCAGGTGCGCGAGATGGTGGTGGGGTCCACACCTGATAAGATCTACATGGTCATGGACTACGCCGAGAACGACCTGAAGAACGTCATGCAGACCAAGATGAAGGCTCCGTGGCTGCAATCCGAGGTCAAGTACCTGCTGCACTCGCTACTGAGTGCTGTGGCCTATATGCATGACCGCTGGTACATTCACCGCGATCTCAAGACCAGCAACTTGTTGTACGATGCACGAGGTGTGTTGAAAATCTGCGATTTCGGACTGGCACGCAAGTATGGCTCACCATTGAGAACTTACACGCAACTAGTGGTAACGCTGTGGTATCGCTCACCGGAATTGCTGCTTGGAGCCAAGAATTACTCGACGGCGGTGGATATGTGGTCGGTTGGTTGTATTTTCGCCGAGATGTTGCTGATGAAGCCACTGTTTACAGGACGAGGAGAGCTCGACCAAACTGATCAGATCTTTAAGCTGTTAGGAGCGCCGAACGAGGAGAACTGGCCAGGTGTCGATGAGGATGTACCCGATGCAAGTGTGAGTGTACGTGGCAAGTGGCCAAAGCACTCACGACTGCGAGATAAGTTCCCCCTAGCTGCTACGTTCTCGGGTAGTGGATGTTCTCTATCAAAGGCAGGGTTTGACCTGTTGAGTCGGATGTTGGCTCTTAGCCCACGTAAGCGCATTTCGGCCAAGGATGCACTGGCACATGAATATTTCCAGGAGTCTCCTCCACCCAAGCAACAGGAACTCATGCCGACATTCCCTGCATAGAACAAGACTAGTTGACTTCATTTGCGCTACGTGTTACTTTCCCACTCAACCACTTTGACTCGCTTCGTGTTTTTTGTAGAACGGTCACACTTGCCCACATGCGGCACCACCTCCGTCGCTGAGGAAGTCCAGATATGCTTGGTCCTCGAACCGACTGGGTAGGAATGCGTCCACATGGTTAGCGAGGCCACATCCTTCCAACTTCTCGCCCATGACGTGTGTGGCAAGCAAGTGTCCCGACGCTGCGCTAGACATGAGGCCAACTCCACTCATTGCAGACTGTAAGAACACGCCACCGACGGTGTTTGGTGCTGGTCCGATTAGTGGCAGGTTGTCCAGCGTCTTGCAGTAGTAGCCACCACTGACGTAGAACGAGTCCCGCACTTCAGGTCGCGTCAGATACGACTTTACTTGAGGGAACATCCTCGTAAGCCCGCGAACACAGACTTCGGGGAATCTGCAGTAGCGTTGTTAGTCTCAAGTGCATAGTCTTCACACACTAGAGTTAACTCACCTCCTGTCCAAAATGTCTTCAACTGGGTAGTGCGCTGGCACGGGCTCGATATCGTACGTCCAGACTGCCATCATCTTATCCCCATTATACGGACGCACATGAACTCCTCCGGGGTATTCCTTCAACATCCGAGCAGCTGATGGATCCGCCATGATTTCTTTACGGTCTTCATCCGAAATCTGCAGCAGAACAATGCCAAGTGAGCTTCTTAATCAGGGTCAACTAGCAAGATTTTTCAAGATACCTCGAGCTTGCCCATCGGGTCCGAATCGAATGTCAACGGCATTGTAGGAGGTAGCACACGATCAACATCGTCGACGATAGCTCGGCAGTGCAGTTCATTGATAATAGGCACGTCAAAGCTCGACATGTCCCTTTGCTTTAGCATTTCCAGCGTACTCTCGAACAACGGACCCGTTGCAAACACCACCTTAGGAGTCGCCACTTCCAGTGTATCTCCATTATGCATCGCCACTTTAACGCCACTCACATTGCCACCAGTAGCCGCAAAATCAGTGACTTTGCCCTGTAGCACTTCGGCTTTCGGACAGTACTCGACTGCCTTGTTAAGCTCATAGTTGGCTACTTTAACAGGGTTCAGAGATCCACAACGACGCACATGCAACGCTGCTAAAGCGAAAGAATCCTTGAGATTGGGGAAGGCTGCCGCAACGTTATCGATGCCCACGAGTAGATCACTGCCGTCCAGATCGTACTGCATCTCCTCGGTGGAGAACCGGTAGCCACTGAGCTTGTCATTTGGCTCATGTACGCGCAGCTCTCCGCCTCCATGACGCTCTAGGTTCTTTGCTAACCGCTTGAGTTCCTCCATCTTCCCGGCATCCTGGGTCACGAACAGATATCCGTTGCGGTTCAAGCCCAGAGCATTGTTGGTTTGCTTGCAGATGTTGTCCATCTCGTCGATCGAGTGCACCACGAGCTCCCTCATAGGCGTCTCAGCATCACTAGGGAACCAGTTGCGGTAGCTGAAAGAACCGTTCGCACTGGTAAGCGACAACGGAGGTAGGGCATCCACCAGCAGTGCCTTGAAGCCACGATTGCGAGCATTCAGACGTGCCAAGTGGTAGAACGCCGAGCAGCCTGCCACTCCTGCACCGACCACCACAACGTCCGCCGAGGCCTTGCGCAACATGCTTAACTTCAATTCTTCCGACCGCAAATCGCCAACTGACCGACGTGATGAGCGTGAAAGGTTGCAAGGGAGATCTCCATTGCGGTGGTGCACTTCAAGGAGATTCCTTCCAATCATTCAGGTCGTCCTATCCGAGTGCACGTCTGAGTCAGACATTCCCGGTACATTTTGATCGACACTGCAAGCGTCATCAGATTCTGCATGACAAAGCTATCGTCACTATTCCTCAGAGCAATTTGCTTCGGGTAATGCGAATACATGATAGATAAAAAAAAAAAGATGGCAAAAGGATAGTAGTTTTGTGTTTTGTGCATCAAGTCAAGAATATGGTGTTGCCTTGTGTGTTGAGCACAAAATGGCGTCACCTTTTCGTACACTTACAACTTGCTGGCAGCGTCGATGGTGTGGCTCTTGGCGAATTCGAGGCCCTTGCTCACGCTGTCCTGCGGCGAAATGTTGTGTTCGATCTGGCCCACTTTACCGCCGGGTAGCACGATCACGTGCGAGCGCTCCACACGCGTGCCATCGTTGATGGAGCTGCCGAAGTAGCCGATAAGCTGGTGCTTCGGATCCGACAAGAATGTGTACTTGTACTTCTGCGACTCCTTCCACGCGAGAAGCTCGGCGGGGGTATCCGCGCCCAGGCCGTACACGTCGAATCCGGCGGCGTTGATCGCCTCCAGGTTGTCGTTGTATCCGCACGCCTGAGTGGTGCAACCGGGCGTGTCTGCCTTCGGGTACATGAAGAAGATGGCGCCGCGGGTCTTGAACAGATCCTGGACCTTGACCGTAGCCGAGGCGTCCGTCTGCAGCTCGCCGTCGAAGGTCACAGTGTTGCCCACAGCGAACTTCTCGGTGTCCGTGGGCTCCTCCTCTTTGGTAGGTTCATCTTCCTTGGGGGCCTCTGCACCGCTGCTCTTCTTGACAAACTCGACAGCGCGGCTGACGCTGTCAGCAGGAGAGACCTTGGCGGCGATATCGCCCACAACGCCTCCCTTAAGAATGACGACGTGCGATCGCTGCACCTTGTTGCCAGGCAGTGAACTGCCAAAGTACGAGATGAGCTTGTGCTCCGGGTCACTTAGTAGATCGAAGGGCAGACTCTGCTTAGTCTTCCAGTTGGTCAAAGACTTGGGCGAGTCACCGCTTAGTCCGTAGACCGTGAAACCCGCGTCCTTGATGGTCTGGATGTTGTCTCGGAAGCCTACACAAAAGCAGGGTGAGTGTTTTGGTTGGTTTAACATAATGAGCAAATCTTAAAGGCTGGGAATCTTTCCACGGACGCACCACAGGCTTGTTTGGTGCAGCCGGGCGTGTTGGCACGAGGGTACATGAAGAAGACAACGCCCTGGTCGCGGAATGTGTCGGCGATCACGACCTCCTTCTCTTCCTGGTTGACCAGCGTCACATCCGTGGTCACAGACTTGCCCACGGCCAGATCGCTGGCGGCGGTCGTGGGCTTCTTGGCCGGGCGTTTGGACGCATCTGCGGTGGCCGAGCGCTTCTGCGGCAGCTCAGCGGCGGATGACGAGCCCGAGTTCGTGCGGCTGCGAGTGGACACCATGGGGAATGAGTAGCTTGGAGGAACTTGGACGAGGGCTTGACGTGTGCTGGCGTAGCTCTTCGAATGCTCGTCACCATCCGGATCGCTCGAGGTTCCATGGAGGTTGCAGGAAGGTGACCAAGTTGAACCAAGCTTCAACTAGTGTGGGCCACATGGGCCAATCACAGTATCACGCAAACCATTTTGAAGTGGGTTAAACTATCGTGGGTTTTTGTAAAATTGGGTGGTAACCGTTAATCTTTAATGTGGCCCACACAATTTTAGACCGTTGCGTCACTGGAACCCTGCATCTGGATTCGTCCAGCTCACAGCGTTTCGCCATTGTGATTAGCGCAGGCATCGCTGTTGTCCTTGCAACGGCAGAGCGCTCTGACTCCATCTCCTTAGCTGCCAATGGCCGACTTGAAACATTCTCCAAGAAGACATCAAGCTGCCAAGCTAGTTTTCTCAATCGTTTGCTTAAATCATAGCCATGCAGGCCTCGCAGCTCTTCGAATCTTTCATCTCGGCTTTCATGAACGTCCCGCAGGTGGATGGCCGCAATGCGCGCGTGCCGGTGGACCTGAGCGTCACCTCCAAGAAGGCCCGCACCCGCGTGCACACCAAGCAGAACGACGGCGCCTATTGGGCCTCCGTTCCGCAGCTGCCCGTGACAGCATCGTGCAGATAAACATCTCGCGACCAACAACCTGCTATCGGATCTCTGCAAACGTTGTGGTTGCGTCTGTGCGCCGACGTCAAGTGCGACACTGCTCCCGATCGTGTGCTGGTTGTATTTTATTTACTTCCCAGCTTTAGTCTCCCCGCTAGACTTTATCTAAATCGTAATGAATTGTAGATTGCATTGACGTTTTGGCTTCGTACAGATAGTTGAAGTGGATTGGTTTCATTTGCATGCGATGCTTTGCTTATTTCAGAATACACAATGCTACTTGCATCGAATATGCATACAGGAACTTCAATCAGCCTCAGTTCAATTGTGACGAGGCAGTTCCTCAGTCAGCAAGCACCGGGTAGGTGGCAGCGGTGGCAACACCGCACAGGTTGTCCTTCTGCGTGATCTTGATGTAGCCGTCCTCACCCCAATGCGTGCTCCACGAGTTCTTAACCTGTACATACAGCTTGGTTAGTTTGAGTCTAATCAAAATACCAACACTCAAAACAACCTTACCAGCGTGTACTTCTGGCCGTTGTGTGTGGTGACTCCGACCGCAAGAACCGAGTGGTCGAGGCTGTCCAGGTCGCTCTTGCACTCAACATCGTCGTAGTAGCCGCCGCCATAAAAGTAGAAGGACGGCAGCGACGCATCGATGGACACGGACAGCGGACCGATCGTCGCCAATGCATCATTGAGAGCTTGCACGCTCGTGACATTGACAAAGCCTTTCATGCGTCCGATCGCATTGTCGACGTTGAAGTGACAGTAGTCTGGTGCGTTGCGATACGCTCCATACGTTGCGGTGGTTTCGAGTCCACCATTGGCCATGATCCACTCATACGCCTGGTAGTCTAAGCCTCCGTCGCACGCGTTGTTGCCATAGTCCCATCTGTCAGTATACACCATAAATTAGCGATACAACTCAATATTCCATTACGGAAAATGCACATACGAGCAGTCCAGGAGGTTCTGTTGGGACATATTGTACAGCTTTTTCTGTTGAGCGAACAGAGCACCCTCCAAAGCGCCAGTCGTGCTAGTTACAAGCAAACAAAATTGTAATTGGTAAGATACGAAGAAGCATCATCAAAACGGATATTGCGAAGGATTTCGTACCCGAACGTCCAGCAAGACCCACAAGCACCTTGGTCCTTCACCGGCGTGACAGCTCCCTTCGTCCTCCAGTCCATGTCTCCAGGGTCCTCGAAACTCGTAAGCTCGTGCACAGCCATAGCACCGTTATCCTTGGCGCGTTTAACTCGCGACGGGCGATGCAGTGCCAGCCTCTCTTCGTGGCTTAGATCAGCGAACTTATTCACTTCCAGGTGATACGGCAGCCCCTGTCAATCACACCCACCAATTAGTATGTACGTCTTGATTATGAAACCAGCTCTTTCGTGTACCTTGCGATTCTCTCCATTGATGAAACGCAGGTTATGATGGAACGTTGCCATGCGTTGAACAGCCTCAGCGTCATCGTTATACTCCTTATCATGACTCGCAGAGAAGTTGTCGAAGAGCTCCTTCTTCACTGTTGAGCCTTCAGGCAGGAGCATGTGAATCTAACCAAGCAAGAAGCACGCATCAGTTTAAAACAGCGTCAACCCACATAATAATTGCATTAATAATGCACTTACATCTTGTTTGGGATTGCGCGACGGACCTCCATCGTCACCGGGCCTCTCTGTGCAGTTCATTGAAGCTGGCAGAAACGAGAAAATATCCTCGTCCACTGGACCTTCGCGCACGTAGATGTAGTCCAGATAGTATTCATCAATGTGGCTGCCACCAAGCATTCCGTTGCGTCCCACATAATGGAATCGTACTGGACGTTCAGTCTTTTGATCCACATACAGCGTGTACTCTCCCAACAATCCATCTTGCGTAGGTTCATGGAGTTTGGTGACGAATTTCCAGCTGAAGCACGGTCGACCTTCCACTAAGAACACGCCGTGTTGGGGTTCGAAGAGCGTCATATTGGGGAAAATGTGCTGCAACGACTCTGATCCAAACTTGAAGCATTTGCGTTCACGAATGACCGGGATGATCTGGTAGCTGGTTCCACTGGTGTTGAAGATGTACACGTCGGTGCCTCCATAGTAGCTGAGCTTCTGCAGACCTTTGGCTTCGTCCACGTGGACGTACAGAGGCTCTACCATGTTCATGTATGGCATATTGAAGTTGACGCTGGCTTCATATTGCGTCGGGAACATCGGTCGCTTGGTGGGCGAGAGGTGGCTAGCGTCCTCCACGGCGCGTAGGATGGCCAGAACGGCGATGAACCCGAGGATGCCTGTGGTCAGAGCGATGATGGCGCACCAGATCCTGCGCGACTTGCTACGCTGTCGACGGAGCACAGCACTCTCATGCTTCTCCAGGCGATGATATTCCGCGTCAGAGGCTGGGGGATACACGAATGAGCAACTTCAAGTCAATGAAAAAGCTAGAAGGAGAAAGAGATATGGGGCGAGCAAAGTATGGTTCGAAAGAGTAGAGAGCGAGGGTTTACATGGAAGCAGGCTTTCCGAGGCACTAGCCTCCAGGTCGTCGGAGGGGAGCGTCGTCTTGGACTTCTTCTTGCCCATATCAGTTCACTTGCCTTTCGTTCGCTTCTTCTCGGAATTGATATGAAGATCGCTGGCTTCAATTATCGGATTTTGACCAATAAATGATGCTAAAGAAGTATTCGTGGGTGGGATTGGTGGAAATACATGTTTGGCCGTTGAAAAGTAAAAAAGCAATTGTCGCCTCAAGATGAGCTCCTTGCGGAGTGTGCTGCGACCTGCACAGCGTGTGCTGCGACCTGCACAGCGTGTGCTGCAGTCGACGACTGCTCCATCAACGCAGCTGACCGTGTGTAATTTGAGTTCTTCGTCTTCTTCGCGCTTCGACCGGACCGCAAAGCTGACGGATGAGAGCGTCATGGAGCATCTCGTGTGTCCCATCTCCAAGTACCCGTTGCGGTACGACGCCAAGCGCGGTAGCCTCGTGTGCGACGAGATCAACGTGGAGTACCCAATCTGGCAAGGAATCCCTATGCTCGTGCCCTCTGAAGGACGCATTATCAACAGCGACCACCACTAGGAGGTTAGAAGTCTCCAACTGATGGCAAGAGCGAGGGACACAACGTAGATGCAGACAGACAGGAGACGAGAATAATAAGTTGTTATCATGAAACGCGTGACTGCCGGGGTTTTGTCTGTGCAGGGCATTGGAGACTTGAACTTGGTTCTTGTTGCCGGGGATTGCTGGAATATATCTACTGAATTACCAGCTCCGACGAGGCTGTCTATTGACTTGTTACTCGCCGACTTGCCGTCGCCTTTTGAATTCTTCTCTACGTACAGAGCTGCAATCCCGTTTAGTACACGTGACGCGCCGATCGTCGAGGATTGCGACGCACTGGAACGCTGGCAGGTTCCTTCCGTCGTTCTCTTGAACGGGAGATCGGTGTGCTAAACTCTTCGTCAATACGCTCCAGCTCCATGCCTTCTTCCAGTTCCTCCGTCGCCGGTGACATCGGATGGTCTGAATCTGAGTGTGCTACTTCAAGACGCGAATCGGTCAAGGGTTCGCGCACAAATTGATACCGCTTCGGAGTCTCCAGCACGGCAGAGTTGTCGGTACTTTCAGGGGGCGGCGTCGTTGCCTGCTGCACGGCTCGGTTCTCAGAGCTAGTAGTTGTTGAAGCTTCCGGTTCCTGGGATTCAACTGGAGAGCTATCGTCCGTCATACTTTCAGTATTGTGGGGCTTCAACGAGAAGTCTAAACAGTCAAAGACAAGCAAGCTAGCGTTAACACAACAGCAACAATCATCAATCACCGCAGTGTTTATCTCACCGTCCGGCGAGCCTGCAGCTTTCGGGGGAGTTAAAGAGGTGGCAGCGAAGGTAGGGTTGATCTTGGACCGAACTGGCGGCGTGCCAAGCGGACGGCGATCTACACATAGGAATTGATGCGCATCAGTTAGCTTTATAAGCGTAAAAAAAATCAAACCAATGAATTAGTCTTTCTTACCGCCAAGCGGGGACACCAGAGGCTGCAACGGGGTAGAAGGTGCGCTGGAAGGCTTAGCTGGAGACGATCCAAAATTAAGGGCTTGGCGAGCAATACCGCGGGATGTAGTAGATGTCTCGACAGGGTTCGGCCGGGTGAGCGCGTGCAGGGAAGAGTCTGGGCTCGAGTCGATGGACCCGATACTAATGTCTGTAGCGCTAGCTTTTCCCTTCCCTTTGCCTTTCGTTGGTGTCGGAGTCTTCACGTCAGCTACAAGCGGCGCAGGCGACTCAACAGATCGCGTTGTAACACTAGACCCTTGTCGAGTCGAGAAGATGCCTGGCGAGTAGTCGAACTCGCCAGCCTCTGCCATTTCCTGGAAGTGTGTCAAATGCTCCGTCTGAGCCGAGACGAAGGCGCTCGCGGTCGAAGCCATCTCTTTCTCCTCACTGTGGATATCTGTGGTACTTGGTTTGTCTTGTGTAGGAGCAGGGGATGTTGGTGTTTCGTGATCCGATGCATCCTCCATCTCCTCATTCTCCAACACAGCCGGCTTGGCGTGACGATGTGGATCTCCCGATCGCACATTCCTACTTTTGTGCGGGTATGACTTCGCGGGAGGCTCAGCGCACATGTTTGACAGCAACGACGCTCGGATACGCAAGCTTGGTTGGTTCAACGCAGCCATCGCGATCTCAGTATCACCACGAGACATAGCTCGAATCAGCGCCAAGTGTTCGTGATGAACATCCCAGGCCTGCTCATACTTATTTCTGAGAATATAGTACATCACGAGGAAGTCTACGCGCTTGATGCTCTCGTCTCGAAGAACATCCTCGTCCTCTACGATATTACTCTCCATCATGTAAGTATGGAAGAGCTTCTCCTCCGAAGGCAACAGCGTCACTCCCTGAACCAGTTCCTTTAGCCGATGGCTCTTCATCAACCAGTTGAACAACAAGTCCAGCAGATCCGAGCGCTTTTGACTGCGGATCAGCGATAACGCACGTTCCCACAGATCCAACTCCAATGAAATAACAACAACCAACTCCGTCGCTGCTGGCGGAGATTGCTCTAACTCGACTCCAAACGTGTTCCACACTTTCCACGCCACGAGACTCTCACCTCGATGGACCAACGTCTCGAGCAAATGAAGAATCAGATCGGCTTCCAGGTCGTATTTCTGGTGTAAATGCATCGCGCTCGATTGCTGCAAAAGACCAATAGCATGTTCGTAAATGGCGGCCACCTGGTCGTCCCCCGAAGTCTTTACTACAACTGCGTTCTCCACCAGCCATAGAGCCAGCAACGTCAACTTCATATCATCACGCACATTCAACTGAGCTGCAAGAGAATCAGCCAATGAGCGCATTTTGTTCGCAATTCGAGCACCGCTTTGTGTATGCTGCTTCCACACACTCAGATAGGCTCTATCGAGGCAGAAATACAGCAGCAATGCCACCTGTACTCGAAAATATCCTTCAATAGGCTCGCGATCCACTTCGTCGCCGTAAAACTGAACCACATCTTTCTGGATTGTCGGCGTTCGCAGCAGCTCCAGCAGCTGTCCCAGTTGGGTAGGTGGACAGCTTCCTCCAAGATTTTCCAGCGAGATATTCGCGCTCTTCATCACGTGCTCAATCAACAGCATTGGTTCCTTTAATCCGCCCACAGATGATAGCTTATTCCCGTAAATTTCCTCAAATTGTTCGCGGTACGTGACGCGCAGTGACCTCGCTTGGCTGTAAAACGCGTTGTACATCTCGCTGTCCGCTGTAATTTCGTTCTCGTTAAGCCACAGCATGCAGTTGCAAGCGCATGTGACGCTCTGTGTACGAGCGAGCAATTGCAGCAAGTTCTGGATGCCTGCAGTAGTTAGTCGCATGAGTTCCGTATCATTCAGTCCGTTGCCGTCAGCATCGACTCCGTTGGAGCTATATGCAGCCTGACGAGAGCCTTCTTTAAGCCTCTCCGTTAGTGCAATCAAGATCATACGCAAACCATTTAGCTGCCGCAGTTCTTCCTCCACAGCTTCTAGTTGGGCATCGCGTGGTGACTCGCGGCCGCTGTACTGCTGCTCACTGATCATCTCGTTAACACCCTGCTCGATGGCCTCAAGACGACGACGCGCCCATTGCTGCACTGCGATTGGCTCCTTCAGCACGTAGTTCTTGACACCAGCAAAGGCGCCTTCGGGCTGTGATTGTGCCTCCTCGGCCCGGATATAGGACACCACGAGGTGTGTCAGGCCGCTCTTTAGGCAGACGTCGAAGAGAGCGCTGCGCTGTATGAGATGCTGGGCGCCAGAGTGCCCTCCATGCAGCGAAGCGTCCACATTGGCGCGACGGAAGACACCCGATACAGAGAAGAACTCGAAGGTCTCAGCAGGCTCCACGAACGGCTGCCAGCCGAACTCGGCGAAGCGCTCAAACACCTGCAGAGACAGAGATGCAATAGCGAGCAGTTAGAAGCTACTGAGAGAGGGTGGACGACTAGAGCGGGACGCACCGGAAGGAGCATCATTCTTTCCCCTCCAACGCGGCTTGTGCGCCAAGAGGCTCCCACGCTTGAATGCGCCTTACAAACACCAAGACGATTGGAATGCATACAAAGATGTAGTGAATAAGTATTACCCTTGATTATTGGATGACGTAATGAAATGATTGTGCTGATATAAAATATAGAAGGTGGTAAAGTACCCATGTTGAAATGATTGCAACATGTTGGAAGTGTGCAAGTCCTTCCGAAAGGCTTGCCATTCTTTTGCTGTTGACGTCACTGTGTGGCTGCGGGAAATGCAGAGTTGAGAACGATAAATAAGTGCAGCGACTCTATTGCTTTCCTACGGTAATAACTGAACGAACCAATTGTGGCACGACCTAGCTAACTCTTCCCTTAAGTTTACCTAGCCAAAAGTGTGCCTGTCCGTGTAAGCTGCTGCGTCCGCCTTGATGTCGTGGTCGTGGTGGCAGGCGATACCATCATCCATGCTAGCACGAGAGTCGCTGGTCCTCGGTTCCTCGCGGCACATAGGGCAGTGAGTGTTGCCCTGCAGCCATTCGAGCAGGCATTCCTCGTGGAAGGCGTGCAGGCACGGCAACTTGACCACGTTCATGCCGATGCACTCTTCGTCATCCCATTCGCCAAGACAGATACTGCAGCAATCGCTAGTGCTGAGACCCTCAACGGCTTCGAGTAGGTTGCTCCGGGAGTCCACGACCACGTCCTCGAGCGATAATACGGCCAGCTTTAGCTTGGTCTCGCTCTCGATCTGCTTGTCCGGGTACTCGAGGAAGTCGCGTAGGATCGTGTATAGTGTCAGTAGCTGCTTGGCCTCAGCTGTCGTTGCTGACTCATCAGTACCAGCAACATCAGCCGTCATGGGGATACTGGCGATGATCTTCACCAGCGACTGTACGAACGTCTCTAGTGCCGCTCGGCGCTCGGCGATGATCATGTTGTTATCACAGCGGAAGTGGCGGCGCGGGAATGGAGCCTCAAGGGTCTTGTCCAGCGCCAACAGTGGGGAAGTCCAGTCGACCACAGTGCCGTGTTGCTTGTATTGCTTGAGGAACTTGCGTAGCTGCTGACGCACGGCGTAGAATTCCGAGTAACGTTTGGCGATGCTCCACTTGTTGCGTGTGCTGCGGAAAGATATGTCCATTTGGTACATGATGGCGGGCGCAGCTACGCCGCCGGCCAGCGCCACCTGCGTGCTTATGTTGAGGGAGTTCTTGGTCGTCTCGCACACGCGCTGCAGGCGCTGCAGATGGATGCTCGTGTCCGTCATAATGGTATTGAAGTTACCAGTACCGGAGTACTCAGCTTTGATTTGCTTGCCAACGGAAGTTTTGCTTGCTCGCCGAGGGGCCTTTTGCCGAATGAGCTCGATGTCGCACGAGGTAGCCGTTGAGAAGCGCCGAGATGTGCCACCGAGTAGCAGGAAGCTTGACTTGTGGCTCGCAAACAGTGGCCTCTATGCACGTGATGGGTGGCGTAGTTAGTGTAGGCTGTCGCACAAATTATATCGTCTTTGGCCTCGATGAGAGGGTACGCAGGCGGCTTCTTGAGGTTGATGCTGTTTCGGAACTGAAGACGAGGAGATCAAGAATACCGACAGTGATCACATGTGTATCTTCCAAGTGTATGTATTTTCGGCGCGTCGTTCTGGGCGGGCCGAGCAACAACTCTTGCAGAAGCTTTCTAGCAACGAGCTGCGGGTTGGTTATCAGCGCTGGAGGTCGTGGCAGATGCAGATGCAGATCAATATATCGCAGCAAGCACCACCATCGCAGACTGCGTCTCGCAGCAAGCCATCAAGGAAATAAGAACCCATGAGTTCCTCGGCGTCTCTGCCAACATTATCGAGCATGGAGAGTCTCCAAGTAATTGACATTGTTCGGCAAAAGGTGCAACGCGAACGAAACGGCCACTGAGTCTAGCCGATCTAGTACGCCGTATATCGCTTCAGCTTCTCTGACAAGTCGGACAAGGACTGCAGCGTTGCAAAGCTTTAGGATACTGAACGCAATAAACACTTGCGCGTCGCTGGCTTCAGCGTTGCACGCGGTTGGCGCAGCAAATAGACACGATGCATGTTGCCTTCGGCAAGCTTTGCCTTGCCTTGGTGCGATAGTCGACTTCACAAGTCCGCGATAAACCATGTCTCGCTATGATATGCCACCTATCACCCGAAAGTGATTTTTGAGGCAAAACTTTAAATGTCGCGCAATATGTGCACCACATTGGTGGTACCTTCGCGCTACATCATGCCGGCTACGCGTCTCAACAGGATAGCCAGATACAACGAGGGCGGCATCATGAACAAGTACGTGCCACCTAAGACAGTGCCGCAGCGACGGCGGCAGGAGCCGAAACTGCAAACAAGCAGCGCACTGTACTGATACCGTGTACGATGTTTTGTATGCGACAGCGACGAGATGGACGCGGCGCTGATGGTGTTTGTGAACTGCCTGGGGGCTGTGATCATGATCTCGGTAGTGGGATTCCACTACCTCACGGCCAAGCCCAAGGACGCAGAGCTTTAGGCGGATAGAACACAAAGTTGAAGCAGGTATGTGCAATGTGCCTATGCAAGAGCTAATGACGCCATACACCACCGACTCACACATCAGCTACCCATTTACCTTTCTTCCTGCTGGTACAGTTACGCCTCCTCGCTGGCATAAATGCATGTCATGCGTTGATGAACCTGGACACTCTGCGTTAAGAGCACAGGGTTCGACTTGCGCAAGAAATGGCAGGCTCTTCGACACGGGCAGCAACTGAGATGGAGACTTGGGCAGAGAGGACTCATCATGAGGCAGTATAGTTCGCTTTGTTAGCATTTCATCTGCATGTATTAACGTTGAAAGATTTTTCTACACGTATGCATTATACGCTGCCGAGTGCCTTCGCTTATAGATGTTCCTCCCAGCACGTCAAGTTCACAGTACTCACTACTGTACCATTGCACTGCAGGTATGACCGAAGAGCTTCGTACTTATCGGAGACTTGGTCTGAAGTTGCGGTTAAGTAGCCGAGCACTGTAATCATTCCTCCCACTGGAGTCGTCAACATCATGAGCACCGGACGCGTTAAGGTACTGTGTGAGCGCATTATGAGCCGCGGCTACGAGCCGCGCGTTGCTCGCCTCATGGAGAACGTCAAGGCCACAGTGCGTGCGCAGCCCGGCTTCATCTCCATCGACACGTACGCGCAGGTGGACGACCACACCAAATACGTCGTGTTCTCCGAGGTAATCAGATTCATGAAGGTTAGAGTTCAAGCCACATCTAATCTGTCGTTGCGTGCTGTTAGTGGGAGTCGAAGAAGGACTTTGATAAGTGGCTGGCCAGCAAGGAGTTCCAGGAATGCACGCAGCAGATCAACGAGCTTCTGGACGTGCCGGGGTTGCACATGCGCATCTTCAAGACCCCCAAAGAAGACGTCTTCCTCCTCTGAAGTGTCCGGCGATAGCAATGCTTTTTCACGAGAAATACACATGACACGATAAGCACTTCCTTGCGGTCTAGATTGCACGTATACCTCAGTGTGTGTCAAATTTGTTCACTGTTTTCCATGGTCTCCAAGCTCTCTACAACGGCCACATCATGTTACGTCTAGAGGCTCGCTGTTTTGGCCATAAACAACGCTCTGGAAAGCCCTGCAGTAGTCAAAATCGAGGGCTGAAGCCACTGTACATCCTTTTGTCACTTGTGCTGTCGACGCTTGGTCGTCTAGGAAGACCCGTCCGTCTTGCTCTTAATAAAACTCTTTATCCGATCAACAGTGTCCCGCACCGACTTGGTGAACGAGTGCGGCTTGCTGTCCGGGTCCTCACCCTTCTCCGCGCGTTCGTTCTCCTCCTGCAAGAACTCCTCCATCAATTCTTCCTGTCGCTGCGATAAGTTCCTGTAAAATTTCAAAACACGTTAGCACTGTTACCGCTAATCCATCGCACAAACTGAAAGAATAATACGTACTTCGGAACGCAAACTTGGAGATTCACAAGCTGCGAGCCACGGCGGTTTGAGTTGAGCTCCTTAATACCCTTTCCACGCATCTGCAACACCGTATCGGGTTGTGTTCCTCGCGGGATTTTCATCTCCACTTCGCCTGTCAACGTTGGCACCACTACCGTGCCACCCAATACTGCCTGTGCAACCGAGATAGGCACGTCCACGAGCACATCCGTTTTACGACGCTTGAAGAACGGGTCTGGCAGTACGTGGATGCCCACGTACAAGTGTCCTGCTGGTCCACCGCGTTGGCCAGGCTCACCCTGGTGTGCAAGACGGAGGTTCATGCCCTGGTCCACACCTTCGGGGATCTTCACTTCCACCGTACGCGGCTTCTTGACCGTGCCCTTACCGTGGCATTTACCACATGGGGACTCGATAATTGATCCCTCGCCGCGGCAGCGACGGCATGGAGTCTCCACTGCGAAGAATCCTTGCTGCATGATCTGCACACCGGATCCATTGCACGTAGAGCACGTTTTCTTCGAGGTGCCCGGTTTGGCACCAGATCCGTCGCATGTATCACACTCGACATTGGCCGTGATGTTCAAGTCGCGCGTGGTGCCTTTAACCGCCTCCATAAAATTGAGTGTGATGTCCACCTGAATGTCAGCGCCGCGTTGTGGCTGGTTGGCGCTGCGGCGTGAGCGTCCACCGAAGCCCTGACCACCGAAAAACTCTCCGAAGATGTCCTCAAAGCCCTGTCCATGGAAGCCTTCGGCGCCACCGAAGCCCGCCTGCTCATCTACGCCGGCGTGGCCATAGGCGTCGTACTTTTGACGCTTGTCATCATCTCCAAGGATCTCCCAAGCCTCAGTGGCCTCCGCGAACTTCTTGGCTGCGTTCGGATCCGCCTTGTTAGTGTCCGGGTGGTACTTCTTAGCTAGCTGATAGTATTTCTTCTTGATCTCATTCTTGCTGGCGTCACGTGAGACCCCAAGCACGTCGTAGAAGTCGCGCTTGCTGGGCTCCATAGCGGCGCGCGTGCTGTGGAACGTCGCGCACTGTTCCAACAGCGCCGACGCGCCATACGTCAACGTGGTCGGCCGCCGCGTCTGCGCACCAAGAGCGCGCACCGCCGCCGAGCGCAGCAGCACCGATCGCAACGCCATCACCTCGAGAGTAAGTTAGGGAATGCAATCGAATCGTGTGGACCCGATAACACGCTTCTAGAATCTATCAGATCTTTTTAGCCAATTATATAGTTATTTAAACTTAATTGGTGGAAAATTGGCTATCTGTGACGTGTGAGAACCGTAACCACCAGAACGACGCGAATGGGATTGGGAATCCCAATTTGGGATTGAAGAGTCTTATACTTGCTAAAAAGACTAGAAGAGGAAGATGTCAGACTCCGACCCGGAGACGGTAAATGCTGACGTACAGGATCTGGCGGAGCCGATCGAGATGGGTGTATATGACCCTGCCGTCGGTGAGACTGAAGAAGGTGAGGAGACTGACCAGGCTGGTGCGATGGATCCCCAAGAGAGTGACGAGAGTGAAGAGGACGATAGTGATGATGACGACGATGACGATGAGGAAGAGGACCCGACACAGACTATCGTGGATATGGGTCGACACGAGCGCATGCAGCGCATCCAGAAGGTGTTGTATGAGCAGCTCGTGGGCAACGACGAGCGCTTGTCGCTGGAGCTCCGCGAGAAGGAAGAGGAGCTCCGTCGTGCCAAGACTGCGCGTGAAGACGTAGGTGTTGCACTATATGGAGTACAGCAACAACTCGCACAGTTACAAGTCGCACTTGAGGCAGCACATCGTCGGCTCACGACTCTGCATGATGAACGATTCTCGAGTGAAGACAAACTTGACGAGTGGAAAGCGAGTGCAGAAGAGAAGAAGCTCGCAGTCGAACGTCGTCGCGCGCACTTACACAAAACACAGGCAGAGCTCGACTCTCTGAATGCAACACTACGGCAGGTCGAGAAATACAATGAGGAGATGAAGCACGAGATCGCACGCACACAACGAGCCGCTGAGAAGGCCGAGGAGTCGATGACTGTAGCCGAGAAGGATAAAGTAAAGCAAGATCTGTACATTGATCGGCTGAATGAGAAGGTGAAGACACTACAAGAGCAATTGGCAGCCAATGCATCGCAGCTTAAGACGCAGCGAATGGAAACGCAAGCTGCTGAGGAAACGCTGCGCGAGGCAGCGGCTCAGATGGAGGCTGTTGCGTTTGAGAAGAAGCAGCTTCTGCAGCAGTGGAAGAGTGCGCTTATCGGTATGCAGCAGCGTGACACCGCCCTTCAGGCCACGCAGGCCGCTATCTCCAAGGTGGTTGAGGACGAGCTAGCGCTAAGTGCTGAGCAGCGTGGCTATAAAATCTCAATCGAGAAGGCCCAGCAAGCTCATGAGACTCTGATCGCTACTATCGAGCGCTTCAACGCTGAGTTACGCTTTGTAGAGGAGCAAACGGAGAACTTGCGAGCTGAACATGAGCGCCTTGCAGCTCGCCATGAACTGCTAGCCAAGTCTCTTAAACAGACAGAAGCTCAGGTTTCTTCTGCTGCAGCGGAAGGCAAGAAACTAGAGTCAGAGGCGGCCCAGGTAGCGCAGCACTTGGATACGACCCAGCGTGAACGTCACTTGCTTGAAGACGAAATAGCCGCTGAGAAGAATGACCAGACCACAGTACACAAGGCTGCACACAATCTCACCAAGGAGACCCAGCGTCTTGTGGCACGAGTGCACGAGAAAGAAGTAGAGCTGGCGAATCTACGCAACGAGATGGCTCGGGTTGGAGTGGACGCTCTCAATGTGCAGAACCACACCGCGCAACTTGCAGAGGCGCAACGAGCGCTTGTCGAAGAGCTCAAGCGAGATGATCAACGTGTAGAGCGTGCCGAGCTTGAGATCCGTCAGCGTAACGATGAGATCGAAAAGAAGATGCTGCGTCTGGATCGACTTAACAGGAAATACGAGCAGCTAGTGAGTAAGATGGAGGATGCAGACACAGGTCCACTGGAAGCGACTATCAAGAATCTAGTTCGTGAGACCAAGATTGGCAGGGAAGACAACACAGCGAAGCAGAAGCTGTGGCTCAATACTCAAACAGCTCTTGTACATGCTGCCAGCGAGGCTCAAGAGTTAAGTGAACGCAACCAGGAGCGTAAGAGTAAGACTAGCGTTCTGGAACAGAAACAACTGCGTCTTCAACATGAGCTGCACGAAATGCAGCGTGAACTTCGAGACCTCTCGAACGGAATAGCATCGCTGCACGCAGACACTGGAAGGTTGAATGATCTCATTGCACGCCAAGGTTCACGTCACGATGACTTGCTTAACAGTAATCATGCACTCGAACTCGAGTTTGCCAGTGAGTTACGAGAACTTGAGGCTGCATCCGTATCAATGGAGGCACGTGCTGCTGCATTACGTCAAGAAAAGCAGGGATTACTGGACCGTGTGGTGGAGGTTGAGCGACAGCTCATGCTCTGGGAGAAGAAGATTCAATTGGAGAAGGAGACGCAGGCTGCTCTTGACCCTGAAGTTGGTCAGGCTGAGGCACGTAGTATGGAGAAGGAGATCCATCGTATGCGTCTACGTCTTGAGGCCTTGCAACGTAGCCAAGAGCAAATGCTGCAAGATATGGAGCAAGCTGTGCACAAACGCGACGTCATTGCGCTTCGTGGCCGAAGTAAGAAAGAACAGGAGGCTGACCTCACGTTTGCTGCTCTTACAGCGAAGGTGTCCACGCTGCAGAATCAACTACGCAAAAGTGAGCGCGATGCTGCTAGACTGGACAAGACTATTCGCAAACAACTCGTTGCCGGTGAAGATGTCTCTTTCCAACTGGAGAAAATTTCGGCTGAGCTTAAGGTTGACGAAGAGCGTGGATTGTCACTGCAACGCGCGATTAATGCTGCACTCTACGATAAACAGCGATACATTGACGCCACAGCACGTAAATTACGCATGACAACGCGATTCGACTCTCTTTGCCGAGGTGTGGGCAGTGGACCTGCCAATGAAACACAAGCAGTACAAGCTTTGGAGAAGGCGAAGGAAGGCGTCGAAAAAGTCCGAGCAATTGTTGCCATGCTCCAGAAACAGAACCCGCACTTGGCTGAGGTGCTTCCCCGCGTTTTATTACTTGCTGAAGACCCACCACCGATGGACAAGTAGGGCGTTCAGTTGGATAATATCCACCTTGTGTGCATTTGGATTTTTAGCTTCTCCGTCGGTCACGTAGTGCTTCGAGAAACCTACTCAGCTTAAGTGCAAGATCCTCGAAATGTGGAATACCGCTCGTATTCAATGCTCTCATGAAGCGTGGAGTTCTCAGGTACATGCTGTTTGATAGATCAACAGTGATGTTAGTGAATAATGCCAACTAATAATTAATACAAATGCACTTACTTGATGTAGTCTTTTCGGGTTCGCAGGAGTATTGCCAGCACTTGGTCGCTACCTGAAGCTACGTCGCACCTTACTAGCAGATCCAGAACAGTCACACATCGCCAGAGTGCTAACATCTGAGATGGTTCCAAGCCTTCTCTACAGTCAACATCGTCCTCTTCGTCCTCTGTTTCCTCTTGTTCACTGTATTGAACTTCCTCAATCTCGCGCTTTTCGTGTCGCTCAATTGCGATTACTGCTCGCGATACTGCTATGCAGACTCTCTCGAAGAATTTAGGAAGCCATTCTGCAAATGTCGGTGCTCGAATAGCTTGCTGCATGACGGACGTAGACCTCTCGATCAATAAGCCCCTCATTTGCTGATGTTGATGCGAACGAAAGTCCTCGTACTGCTGCATTGCATCAAGTGCAAGAAGAACAGCAGCTTGGGCGTCGATGAAATCCTCTCGCACCACATGTTCATCGACAGAACCATCTTCGGCTTTATCGTAGCTCTCCACGCCACGAGCAAGTAGATTGCGTACTAACTCGTTCGGTGCCAGCACATCGAAGCAACTCGTTCGTAGTTGCATGTCGAAACACATAGCACTGAATACACGTGCAATACTGAGTAGGAAATCCACTCTCGCTTCGATATTCTCGCTTCGACGAAGTGGAAGCGAAAGATGACGAGCTAATAGGGCAACTAGACCGATACAGCCCGAGACTTGTGTACGATCTTCAAAGAAAAGCTGTCTCAATTCGTCCGAAGAATACGCAGCTGTAGTGAGCTCATCAATTAAGTGAGCACGCTCAACGTCGTCACGTGCACGAACTAGATCCAGCACAAACAGTTCTAACAAATTCGTCAACTCTAGACGCTGTTCTTTCGATGAAGTGTCTGTAGTTTGAAGTTGCGGAATCAACTGTCTCTGAAAGATCACAAACGTTTACAGTTCGTCACACCTTAAAGTCTGATACTTCGATACCAACGCAAAACTAACCTGAAAGTCTACGCGCAATGCTCTTGAAATCTGAAAGAAGAGTTGAGTCTGCGGCTCAAACGTCGAGAAGAACAACTCCGTCGGTATTTTCTTAGACTTCACCTCTCGCAATTGTAATCGAAACAGTTGGCTGGTCGGGAGCAGTAGCAAACCTTTTTGCTTCTTGCTGGAAGGCAGTACTCGCTCCACCATGGCAATACTCCGTAGTGGTACGCACATATCCGGATCAGCTTCTCTTCGACTCATAAGAGGCACAATGAACAGCGTATCGCTGCTCAGAGCGAACAAGTGGAACTGCCCAGTGCTCACCACTGCAGCTTCATGGTATCTCAGCTTCTGGAATCTCTCTGAGCCAAGTCTAGCTCGCAGTCGCTCAGGGTCTAAATGTCTTGGTCGACACAACGTTGGAGAATGCATATGCAACCGAAATATGAAAAGCAAAAGTGACAAGCAAGGCCCTGGACTCTCGAGGCTCTGTTCTGGTCTATTGAGAGTATTAATACATCCACCGATCATTCGTCTTCAGTCTCTACGTCGTCCTCGTCTTCCTCCTCTTGGCTGCTGTCGTCCCCATCGACCTCCACCTCCTCTTCTCCTTCGTGGTACACCACAGCGGCACGCGTCTCGTCATCTTCCTGTTCATTGCTGCCGTTGTTGACGTGGATCTGGCCCAGCACCAGTGCCAGACGACCGGACAACTTCTGCATCTGCTCATGCACCTGCAATCTCGTCTCCAAGAGCTGGTACAGCGCTGACAGACTAGGCACAAGATCAGGCTGTGCCACCAGGTATGCCGTGTGATGCAGCAGCACCGCACGCAGCCACGGACACAGACGTGCAAAGCGGTTCGGCGAGCGTTCCAGCTTCCGAACGATCACCTCCAACAGCGCCAGCACACGCGAAGCAGGCACACGAGCCACAGTCTTGGTCACCACCTTAATGTCACGTGTACGCAGGCAGTACTCAAGCAGAGCGTTGTCACGTGCCTGCAGTGCCTGCTCTAGAACACTAGCAAGCGACGAAGCATCAGGCTTATTGTCGCGGTCCTTATCCTCCGGGCTGTCAGCCTCGCGCTCCGCACGGCTAAGAGCAGCAGTCACGTCACCCTCCACGCGTTCACGCAGAGCCTCGACACGCTCAGCGAGCGTCAACTCGTCCTCTTCATCCTCTTCACCGTCCAGGTCCTCAAAGCTGGTAGTGTCGTCCACGACTGCCATGGAGTTGGCCAGTGCACGACGTTCACTCAGTGTCGGCACGTGGGTCTTCTCATCTTCAGCAGTAGATTCCACCTTCTGCCGCTTGCCGTTCTTGTCGGCACGTTCAGCAGTGAGCAGCAGCGCGTCACTGATCTCAGCAAACTCGAGCTCCTTCTTCCATTGACTCGGAGCGTTCTCCTCCACTGGAGAGACTGTCTCAAACACAGGTTTAACGAGAGATCCACGAGCGACGAGCACCTCCGTCTTGTCCTCCTGCGTACTGAGTTCGGCCAATAGAATACCAGCGCTCTCAGCCGTCGAGAGCGTGGGCGGCAGCGGCTTGGATGCCAGTGCCAGCTCTGACGCGTCGTCCACCTGTTGGTACTTGTGTGTCCACAGGAACATGGCACCGGCTGCAGCCGTGGCACCTACCAGAAGATCAATCACAGGCTTCGCAGCCTCCTTTTCCTTCTTACTCTTCTTACTCTTCTTGCTCTTCTTCGTCACGGCCTCGCCCACCGAAGCGCGAGCAAACACAGTGTCAGCACTGCTGGGCAGACTGAACGTAAGCGCCGGCGCGTCGTGCTCCGTCAGCTCCAGGTCGTACATGTTGACGAAACGTGCGCCGGCTGTGGCAGCGAACAGGAACCTGGACGACTCGATACCGGTTTCTACGTTGGCAAACCGCAGCTGCGTCACGGCGGACGATAGGCCTGACACGAGCTTCCTGCTCTTCTTGCCTGAGGACAGATCGAACGTACGCAGCGCCGAGCCGCCGGCCGCCAGAATCTCTCCGTCAGCCGAGACTGCGAGTGCCGACGCGCCGCCCGATCCGCAGCGGAACTTACGCTCCACTTTACCACTGCTTACATTCCATTCGAGCACGTGCTTGTCACTCGAGCTCGAGTACAACAGCGATCCCTGAGGGTTAAAGGCCAGAGCCTGTACGGCGCCCGAACCGTGTGCAGCGTCCGCCTGCAGCGTATGCTTGACTTCGCCCGTAGCCAAATCCCAGACCACGATGACGCCGCTGTTCGTACCTAAAGCTAACAGTCCAAGGTCGCTATCGCCGCTGCGTTTCTTGCTCTTGGTCTTAGGCTGTGTCCAAGCCAGACTCGTGTACCGGTAGCTAAGGTGGTCGCGCTCCTTAAGCTCCTGCTGCAACGCACCATTGGCCACGTCCCACACTTTGAGGCGGCTGTCCTCGGACACGGCCGCGAAGTGCGTCTGCGAGTCGGCGAAGAGCTGCATGGCGAAAGAGCCAAGTCGGGTAGTGATGCTGGCTGGAGCTCCCAGAGCCAATTCTACTGGAGCAGAGCAGTCCAAGTCGAAATGAGAGGTAGTCAATATGGAAGGGTTTTGATGTGGTGTATTGATTTGGTGTGGTGTACATGAAATTTGTGACGTGGTACAGATTTTTTATGTTGAAGTTATCGCGATGAAAGCAAGCGTTGAGGAATCGCGTAGGGCGATAATTTAGGCGGTGAGGCTTTGACGGGGGATGCAGAGCGTACTTCCTCGCTGTCAGTCTTTGAAGCTGCTGTACATCTAGGAGATTGCGCGAGGGTTGGAGAGAAAGTTGCTTTTGGGATCGTTGGCGAGCGTCTTGAATGGTGTTGGAACTCCTCGCTGACACTTGGTGCTTCAGATGCTGTTGTGGTTACTTGTAGCTGCGATTGATCTCGAGTGGCGCGGGTTATTGACAGTGCTGACGGATTAAGTGTTGATTCCTTGGGTGGAGATGGCTCGGTGTTGTAAGGCAGCAACTTCGTGCGGTAGCCACCACCAACCCGCTTGATGGACATTGGCCTTCGGGGTCTTTGCGCGGGAGTGGGTTTTGATGGTGGAGGCTGTGGAGCAATCGGCTGAGTGTTAAATGCCGGATCTACTGGCTCGATGGTTGAGGAGGATGTGGAGTTAGTGGGGAATGGACTCTCGCTGTCTTCTTCCTCAGAGAAAAGAAGATCCAAACTGATCCCTCTACTTAATGCCTCAGCCATGATCTTCTCGTCGGCGGAAAGTTCGCTTGGTCGTTCATATGACCTTGTTTCATCGCCCTCATCTTCGCTTTCATCCTCGTCCTCTTCATCTTCGGCACACGTAGCGAGTGCAGCATGTTGACGCGCTTCTTGAACGACTTTCAGACGTTTACGCGCTTGTCGTTGAAGAACTGTAGCTGCTGAGTACATCTCACGCTCACGACGTTCTTCTGCTTCTCTGGCCCGGCGCTCACGCTCCCGTTCTAACTGTTGTCGCGCAACATAGCCTTGCATTGCGCGCTGTAACATCGACGCCGCTTCGTGTGCGTCCCGCATTTGCCTCAGCACTCGAGCCACTCGCCGTGCAAGGGTACCTCGAATCACTTTTTGCACTGTAATTGCAGCAGCATTCTCTCGAGCGCGTTCATCTGCTCGTTTTGCTGCTTGGTGCATTTGCCAAATGCGACGCTGACGAGCTGCTTCACGCTGAATTCGTCTCTGCTTTCGCTTCGCGTCATCTTCCAGTAGATACTGCTCTCTCGCCCGCAGTTTTTCCAACTTGTCCTCTAACAATCGAGCTCGTTGAGCTGTGCGCTCCACCACGCGCGAGTAGTTCTCCAACGACCCGTTTTCGTACATGATTTCGTGAAACTGCGACGTGAATTTCACGCTCCGGGGAAAAGAGAACACGTCCATCGCTCGGTGGGAGTCAATCTGAACGCCCACATTTCCAGGTCGTGCAGTCAACAACAACGGCAGCTTCAAACTTGTTGAGGAGGTAGAAGTTGATGACAGGGATCCTGGAAAGCTCGCAGCTCGAGTTTCATCTCGCTTTGCCATGAGGAACCTAACTAACAGCACGCAAACTGCGTTGCGAGTCAAAAGCGGTGCTTTACACACAAAAACTATATTTTTGTAAGCGTCTTCGCTTCACTAATTATACATGACGTGCTTGTCAAGTGCCTATCTCGTCAAGGCTTCAGTGTCTCCACATCAGTCTTTTCATCAACCTCTTCGTCGCTACTGCTGTCATCGCTCGACTCTTCTCCACTAGACGATTCCTCCTCACTGTCGTCGTAGGATTCCGAGTCAGAGCTGGAAGTTGCTTCACCTTCATTATCATCGGCTTCAAAGAGACTTTTTTCGAGCTCTTCCAAGGCCCAGCCTGTTTCACTCTTTGTGAACGCAGCGATGTGGGTATCCAGCGTGGCACTAACACGCTGAAGACGTTCATCACTGACAGACTGGATCCACACGCAGTAGTCCTGAATGTAGAGCGAGTTGAGCAGATACTGCGTCTCGGACTTCTCGACAATTCGGTGCAGTGTCAGCAGCGCCCGAAGTACGACACGCTTCCCACGCTTCAAGATCTCGCTCGCTTCACGCATACAGCGCATGGCCAGATCGTATTGCCGCAAGAATGGAAACGTGATCATACGACGTACAGTTGAGCGTACAACGGCGCGCAGGTCTGCGTTCGAGTCCAGCCACGACAACGTCGGGCTCACAATGCTCACCGTCCAAGTGGACTCCACTCCACTGTCGCCCTGGGTAGTCAACTGCTCGTAAGCAAAGCCGATGAGGATATCGACGAGACCTCCGACTACCAATTTCTCTTCGGGGCTCCCCTCTGGAAGCAGAAACTCTTTTCGAGGAAGTCGAAGCAATAATTCCTGCTCTGCATCAGTAAATGTGACCGATGACTCCGAGGAAGGCGCTGGAGGAGGTTGAAGTGCAGTGGTGTCCAGCGACATAATCTTGATGTTGTCACTCACACAGTTGACGTCCGGGTCAACCTCGACAATTAGAGGTTTCGTCGTCTTCACTTCTGTAATAGTCTTTCGAATGTCTGCGGGTGGCAGGACGGGGTATTTGGTCCAGAAAGGCTCGTACGCCATGGCCAGCTCGAAGTACATGTCATCTCCTTGGTTTGCGAAGTCCATGAGGTATCGCTCAATGTCAAACATTTGCTCCTCGGCGCTCTCGCGAAGGATACGTCGCTGTTCAGGTTGAATATGTTCCGGGTCAGGTAGTGACAAAATTTCGCTCACTTCGCCATGCCATACGCGAAAAAAATCACTGTACGCATTGTTGAATCCGTACGAAGGCGCGAGGTCAGTGACACGCACGCCAATCGACTCGGCGGCATCGTTTCCTGCATCGAGCTTAATCGAGCTAACGCTCTTTGTTGCCGAGGACTCGAGATCCAGGAGCGATGAGTCCGTCTGTACCTGATCAGCGGAAGGTTCGGTTGTGCTGGGTATCGGCTTACCATCGATCAGCGCATTGAGTCTATCGTTTTCCTCTTGGAAAGTCCCAATTGGCGCAGAACTCGATGAATCCAGCACTTCAATTAGTGGTGATTTCCTAGTGTTGGGGCAATAGAAACGGCAAGTTAGAGCCAATGCAATTGGCAATTCAATGCAGTGTAATGCAATGCAAACGCACCGTTGCTTGTCGGATTTAACATCAACTGGAGGCCGTTGCGGTTGCAGCAACTTTGTGAGCATGTCGAGGTCTGGGAAGTCCTGCCCGGGCTCCTTCTTGGGTAGATGCACCACAATGGTACCATTATCCTGCACGACAACACGTAAGGTCAGTGCCTTATCGCAATCTCATTGCATCAGCTATCGCAACAGCGTTTTACCTTGTTGGGATCGTACACAGCCTTGGCCAACTCGTCGTCTACCACCTCGTGCGGGAAGTGCAGCTTGAGCAAGTACGGTTTACAGAAGAACGTAAAATCGAAGCCGTCTACGTAGAACTCCATGTCCGACACGCGTACAAAAGGCACATGCACATGCACAAACACCCACGCGGCGTCCTGCGTCACATGGAACTTGGGCGTCGCTACCATCGCTCTACCGTGTCAATTCAAATTCAAAGATGGCTACAGCTCGCTACGCCACTCACACGCACATTTGTGTATGAAACCTGAAAATCAGTACATTATTCACATCACTAAGTACGATTAATTCGATTAGGTACGACACTTTAGATCGCGCCTTCGGGGAGAAACAGAGGAGAATCTCGACGGATTTACCGTAGTTTGTTTCACTTGATCATGACGGCGGACGTGGCCATGACATCGGCGGACGACAGCGCTGGTCTGACCAGCTACTACGAGAAGAAGATCGAGCATCTGGAGCTGACGGTGCGTGACGAGACGCAGAATCTGCGGCGTCTGCAGGCGCAGCGCAACGAGCTCAACTCGAAAGGTAGGACGGATACTTTTTCTCAATTATTGATAAAATTAAGGATCCTTATCGGTACTGTTGTGATGAAGTGCGCTTGTTGCGCGAAGAGCTGCAGCTGCTGCAAGAACCGGGTTCGTACGTGGGCGAGGTGGTTAAGCAGATGGGCAAGTCCAAGGTGCTCGTCAAGGTGAACCCGGAGGGCAAATACGTCGTAGATGTGGACAAAACGATCGACATCGCCAAGTGCACACCCAACACGCGTGTGGCTCTACGCAACGACAGCTACGTACTGCACAAGATCCTGCCCACAAAGGTGCAAAACTGCGGCTCCCGAAGTATTAATTATGAAATCCAAGGATCTCTAACTTTATATTTGTAGGTGGATCCTCTGGTGAGCTTGATGAAGGTGGAGAAGGTGCCCGACTCAACGTACGACATGATCGGCGGTCTGGACAAGCAGATCCGCGAGATTAAAGAGGTCATTGAGCTTCCCATCAAGCATCCGGAGCTATTCGACGCTCTGGGTGTGGCTCAGCCCAAGGGTGTGCTGCTGTACGGACCTCCTGGAACTGGCAAGACGCTGCTGGCTCGTGCTGTGGCCCACCACACAGACTGCACGTTCATCCGTGTATCGGGTGCCGAGCTGGTGCAGAAGTACATTGGTGAAGGTTCCCGTATGGTGCGTGAACTCTTCGTCATGGCTCGCGAAGCTTCCCCGTCCATTATTTTCATGGACGAAATCGACTCCATCGGTAGTTCCCGTATGGAAGGCGGCGGCGGTGACTCAGAAGTGCAGCGTACGATGCTGGAGCTGCTGAACCAGCTGGATGGCTTCGAGCCTGCGCAGAATATCAAGGTCATTATGGCTACCAACCGTATTGATATTCTGGATGCGGCTTTGTTGCGTCCTGGTCGTATTGACAGAAAGATTGAGTTCCCGAACCCGACGGAAGGGGTGCGTTATATTATGCTTTTGAGCTGTTAAATTGGACGAGTTACTAACTTTTTTGTTGTGTTTAGTCGCGTATTGATATCATGCGCATTCACTCGAGAAAAATGAATTTGCTGCGTGGCATTAAC
The DNA here is from genome assembly GCF_000247585.1 of Phytophthora nicotianae INRA-310. Classification (NCBI taxonomy): domain Eukaryota; phylum Oomycota; class Peronosporomycetes; order Peronosporales; family Peronosporaceae; genus Phytophthora; species Phytophthora nicotianae. The sequence continues at coordinate 524,953 of NW_008649001.1, read as the reverse complement.
CTCAAGGTTATTGCTGAGAAGATGCCGACTGCTTCGGGTGCCGAGTGTAAGGCTGTGTGCACAGAAGCCGGTATGTTTGCACTGCGTGAGCGTCGGATCCACGTGACTCAGGAAGACTTCGAGATGGCCGTGTCCAAGGTCATGAAGAAGGACTCGGAGCAGAACATGTCGATCAACAAGCTTTGGAAGTAAGCAGACTAGGCGGATGAACGGTACAGCTACTAGGATTCCCCTTCAAAATCGAATGAGCTTCGGTTGTCTGCATGCTTGATCTCTTTGACTTTATTTGGTGGATTTAGGTGGCTCCCAGTTGTAATTATCGAAGAGTTGGTAGTCCATGGGGATCTTTTCCGGGAACTTGACCATACTTTCAATTCCACGAAGTGCCATGGACGTGAACTCGGAGTCGAAATTGGCGAATTGGCCCGAGCGAGGACGCAGTGGAGGGGTACGTAGACTTCGATTCAGTAGTTTAGCCCAGTCAATATGGTGTTTAGCGAAGAACGGATGCTGCTTTACTGCCGTCGCGCCTCCACCTGACGTTCGACGTGCACCAAGTCGCTCTCTGGGGTCTGTACGCAGCAGACATTGCATCAAGTCGCGAGCTTCGTCACTGATGGTTGGTGGGAAGTATACCACGCCGTCCATTATCATCGAGTAGAGCTGCGTTCTACTTGCGGCGTTGTAGAACGGAGGCTGGCCAGTCAACATCTCGTAGAGCATACAACCAAGTGCCCAGAAATCGACCGCCTTCCCGTATCCTCGACTGGGTGACGATGCCGTTGACGATCGTTCGCAGAGTGAAATAACTTCTGGTGCGATGTAGTCTTTAGACCCACAGAATGTCAACGCCAGAGTCCAGTCGTCGATACCTGGTTTAGAGAGTCCAAAGTCTGCAAGACGTACATGACCTTGTTGATCCAGAAGAATGTTTTCGGGTTTGAGATCGCGGTAGATAATGTCGTGTTGGTGTAAATGTTCAAGCGCAAGGAGAACTTCAGCTAAGTAAAAAGCTGCCACGGGCTCGGTGAAATGTCCACGCTGTGAGAGATGGAAGAACAGCTCGCCTCCTGGACAATAGTCTAGCACGATATGCAAGTGATCGATGGTCTGGAAACACGCATGGATCTTCACTATGAATGGATGATCACGACAGCGAGTAAGGACGGTTTTCTCTGCTCGAGAGTGCTGGATCTGGTTCTGTGTTGCGATGGAGCGTTTGCTGAGCGTTTTGATTGCTACTAGTGAACCGGAAGGCAAGTGTCGAGCCACCATGACATGTCCGAAGCCGCCACGTCCAATGACTTTGAGTGGTTCGTACTGGCGTAGCATATACCCACCGCTGTAGCTTTCGGCAATACTCACAGCCTGTACTACTCGAATGTCCGTGATAACCGGAACGGAGGCTGCTGGAGCTGGCCCCTTCTTCACTGGTGATGGCGGATTAACAACCTTTATAGCGGTAGGAGACGGTGGAGCAGGTGGCATCACGGGTGACGCTGAACGGTGTGCAATGGCCTTTGCCTTGGACATTAGTGAGGTTGGAGAAGGCAACCGACTGCTAGCTTTTGGTGAACTACTCGCAAGCTTTGGAGGACTGGTAGCGGGTGGGATAATCTTTAAAGACAGACTCTTTGAATCGTTGGATCCTAGTACCAGTGGAGCCACTGCAGCAGCAGTTGACGTAAGCTGTTCAGCATCTTGAAGACGACTCAATGCCAATTGCAGACTCGCGACATTGATGCTGTTTCTTCGTGTAGTTTTGTCAGTAGAGGTAGTGATACGCATAGAGCATTCAGTAGGTACTGCAGTGTTCACTGGCTGCACTTCGGCTGCACAGATCGCTAGTCTTTGGTGCTGCTGTGGTGATGCCCATTGTCGCATCATGGCCATGGTGGCGGGATCGAACTGTCGAGTCGGTTCAAAGGCAGATACGAAGCGGATACGTGGACCTGGGGTCATTGGGTTTGCGCTTTGTGCCACTACCGAAAAGCGTAGTGAGTCGCTCTGTCCCCCACGGGTAGGGCGAAGATGCTGGAGTCCTTCCCAAGGCCAGATAAAGTGAAAGAGACTTCGACCAGCATTCTCCACAAAGCCGTTTACACACAGTTCATGACAATGTTCCGGGCTGATATCCTGTTCAGCAACTAGCTCTTCTTGTTCATCCAAACTCAAATGTCGACGTGGTTGTCCTCGTTGTGTAAATGATAATCTGGTGTTTTGATAAAGTTGAAGAACTTGAGGACTCGACGGACATTCAACACTTCTGCTACTTTCCGTCGGCTCATTCGAAGTGCTTGTGCTTCGCAAATTTACTTTGAGAAGAGTAGTTCGTGACCCTCTCATGGCTCGACAGACCACTGTGTTACTATCAGCATTAGTGGCGATGGTAGCGTCTGTGTCAGCATCCAGCACCAACACACTGTCTTCACCGCGATCATTGATACCACTGCGGCTGGCTCCGTTTCGACGAGCCCACTGCGGGATGAGATTCGAGATGCTTGACAGTGTGATTAACCGGGAAGGCCTTCGCTGTTTGGTGCTGCGGCGGCTATTCTCAATCTCAATACCGTTCTTGCCAAACTGGTTACGACGAGGACGAGCCCCTGCAGCGTTCATCATCTGCTTAATTTCATGGACTGCCATAGGCGTGTATCCATGGAAATGAAGAATGAGAGTACCTGGGATCAAGGTTTAATAACCATACAATTTGGGGGCAGGTAAACTACTCAATGTTTGACGTACCCCAAGCTCTTAAAGGAGATCGAAGCTCAATGCAAAAGTTTCCTAGCAACGCTGACGACGCATAAGAATGCACAAAATATTCGGCATTTTGCAGTGCGAGGACCCCACATGGAGCCGTTGCGGCTGGGTGTTGAAAGTAAAAGAGATATCCTGCGCATCAGATTGCTTCAAGGTTAGTTTTTTCGACCAGAACAGCTTGATATTTCAGCAAAGCACCTTCTAAGATGACAAAAACTCGCGATACGATTTTGCCAGTTTTCCTGCCTCGCTTGGTTAGCACCGGTTGTGTTCGGAGGTTAATACCATGGAAGAAGGTGGTGCTCTTGGTTCGGTATTCAAAATTCTCAGCTTCATCAACTGGTGCTGTTGCAGTGGCCGATTCAGTGGGAGCTTCTACGTCCGACATTCTTGTTTGACTGGATCTTGACGAGGTCGATTCGATCAAAAGTGTTTATAGGGACGGAGAAAAGAATCAGTACGTAGTCTTCTACCTTATCGACCACGTACACCGTGTGCGAAGTATGTGATAAGTTACCGCTATTGTAAGAATAGGCGGTCATATTTGTGGTAGTTGCTATTCGTAGAGCCTAATTTTTTTAATGGATGAGCTGCCTAAGATTAGAGTTCGATGACGGTGCAGGTCTTCATGCCATGAAGTTCATGGCAGCCTTGGTGACGCCCCCCTGTGGCAATACCGGCAGTGTTGCATTTGGCTTGAAACGTTGGTTAGTAGAAAGTGACTATTGTTGACACCAGACTGAGCTACCTTACTTGGACAGAACATGCAAAACACATGCATTTACTGTCCAAACACACAGCAAATCATTTGTCTTGGCTAAAGTAAACTTTTGACCTCCAATGCGTCGCAATAAGTCATAATTGAGTCTTACAGGTAGTCGCTACGCTCCACAGTTGCGCGGCGTTTGCACCGCCAACTTCGCTTCGCTCGTGGCGGGCAAGGATCCCGCGCGAATTAGATCGTAAGTTCTTGTTTCGGAACCTACTCCGACCTACGCGCCGTCCCCTGACAGACCTCCGCTGAGCTCCGGCCTCTCTAAGGCCTCATAGCGCGGCTATGGTCCTCCACGTCGCCCATCCTTCTGTGTGAAACAACTAGTTTTTTGTGTGTCAGTACTATTTCTCTCCCTTACTTGCCCATTCTTCCCGTTTATGTACGAAACTAGGCAGGAGCAAGTTGCATTTGCAGTCACTTGAAACGTTGGTTAGTAGAAAGTGACTATTATTGACACCAGACTGAGTTACATTACTCCATTCTTCCTGTTTATGTACGAAACTTGGACGAAACACTCCCACTCGTCGAGTGACTCGAACCTTTAGGGTTAATACTCTGGAACGCCTGGTCTGGGTTTAGGCGGGGTGATACAGACGATACCCTCGGTAGAAATCCCTAGGCTTGGAATACTTCCTCAATAGCAATGAATTTGCTGTTCCCGTTGACCAGTTGCTTATGTATTATTCCCTCTAAGTTAGAGGGAATAATACATAAGCAACTGGTCAACGGGAACAGCAAATTCATTGCTATTGAGGAAGTATTCCAGTGTGGTTTAAAGCCGCGACACGCGGCTTTATTATTCCGGCGTGATTTGCTGGCTTGAGCCGTTAATTAGCGTCATTATACACACGTATAGTCTTGCTTCGGATAATTACCAGTATACTTTACAAACATGCTGTATACTTTCAAACGTTTCACAGGCCACAAGCAATCTTGCGGAAGAAGCTAGTATGGCGTCGCGAAAATGCACGTGGTCACGGCGAGAGGCATCGGTTATACTCGACAATGCTGTCGCTGTTGCGCTAGGTCATCTTGGCCTACGCGGTCTGCTCGGGCATACTGAAACATCCGAGCTTTTGGGGTCCATGTATCGTTGAGATTGACGAGCAACGTGTAAGCCACGACGTCCTTGGCGGCGAGTCTTTCGTCGCAGCGGCTCCTTGCTGGCGGGCTCTGCTGCGTCAATCGTAAGGTGTGGTCGTCCGGATAACTGAGCCCGTTGTGCGATCCAAACACTTCCAACCGGATGGAACGGACGAATAAAGCCGCGGCTTTATTGGCTTAAGTCGAGTAAAGTCAATTTTGCCGATCGGCAAAATTGACCAATAAAACGATTAAAGTCGAATAAAGCCGCGGCTTTTATCCACACTGCTCTAACCCCTCAGTTGTAAAATGGAAAACATTTGAAGTCAAATGAATCCTATTCTGGGGTGCTTATTAACTATAGGAACAGTCATAACCAGCACAGGACATCCGAA
>NW_008649001.1:517916-519087 GCF_000247585.1 Phytophthora nicotianae INRA-310 | reverse complement strand
GAACACTGCTGACCAGAACCTGATCCTATGGCGACACTGTGAATCAACTTTAACTCTACTGTACCGTACATATCATAGACTCTACACTGTAGAGTGTAGACTACAGACCCGGTTGCTTCGCGATAAAATCACCTGAATGATGATTGCCACTAGCCACAACTGGCAAGATTTCAATTACTAACTAATCGCATTACTGAATATCTTGGTCTCGACCAGGAACCACACAAGTCGCATGCTTGTGCTCCTCTTCATTTACGCAGTAGCAATATCTACGTCTCGTGCGACGGCGTTCTCGCTGAAGTCTTTGTTTGGCAGCGATGATTCTACAGCAGCCGAAGCAGACCTTTCCAATGGAACAAATATTAAAGCCCGACAACCGCTCCTCAAAGCCACAGACTGGTTCCTCACTGAACAGGAGATCACCGACTCGCGGGGTGGCGTTCCACGCAGCGATTTAGCGGTCTACACGACAGGTAACGCGGTGAAATCCTTCACCGCAACGAAAGAATTCTACGACGCGGTTTACAATGACCTGACAAAGACGAAGGCAGGCGATCGAGTTTTGCTTTCGGCTTACGCAACAGCTCTCGTCCCGATGAAGCCGGACATCGACCCTACAGGTGCCAAGACAGGAGTTGGCAAAGTGTTCTTTGACGTTGTAAACCGTGGAGGTAATGTCAACATTCTCAACTGGCAGAACCTCAAGTACAGATCCTTTAACCTCAAGGCTCGCGATGTCATCAACGCCATCCCAGCTTCTCCAATTAACGGCGCCAAAGCGGTGCTTCTGTTTGACGACCGTCTACCTTCTGTTGTCTCGTCTTATCATCAGAAAACTTTGGTTATCGTGGCCGACAACCCTTTAAACAGCGAGGACCTACCAGTGGCTTATGTGGGCGGATTGGATCTTGCAAACGACCGATGGGATACTATTTATCATAACAACTCGGCTGTTCGCGATGCGAGTGGCACCACGTTCAAGTTTCAGGGGTGGATTGACGGTCATATTAGAATTCACGGGCCTGCAGCGAAAGATGTGGCCAACAACTTTGTAGCTCGGTGGAATTCCGAGAACTTGCCCAGCCAGGGCATCAAGGACGAGCTGATGGACTTTGAGAACCCTCCATACGAACATATCCCGCAGCTGAATTATGCCAGTAGCAACACCACC
>NW_008649001.1:506461-514726 GCF_000247585.1 Phytophthora nicotianae INRA-310 | reverse complement strand
GACAATACTGGAAAACTTGGATATTAAGCACCACGCTTACTTCTTCGCTATCACCGATACCATCCGAATGGTTTCAGATCCACAGGATACCTGTACCTACAGCTCTAGGTAATGATCTAAAGCATGTAAGGATTGAATTTAGAGCGCCGAAGTGTTGTTGTATCGGACCGCGCATTTTGGTGGGTTTTGATAACACGGCGTCTGGAACGAAAAAGTGGCGCTCTAAAATGATTTTTTGACGTACGAATCGATCAATTTAGTTTTTTTTAATACAAGTAATCTATATTTTTTAATAATAATATTTAGCAAAGATTCGCTACTTAGATCAGCTTCTGAAAGGGTCACATATTGGAAAGTCTGGTGTGTCGTCAGATTCGAAATATTTCGTTCGAATCCCGTTCAATTTCAGGAATGTGAACCGCACCAAATGATCAACGTGCTATACTTGACCAAAAAATATTCCACGGGTTGTATCAGCTAGGAGAGGTTAATCTGTAGCCACAATAGGACAGATGTGGGGCTTATCGACAACGACACATTTATACATGTATGTAAATGTACTGTGCCTAATCATACAGTCCATATGTGGAGCGCATGGGAAGAATTCGAGCCAGATTTCGCTTGTTAAGCGTTTGGAAACTAGCTTTTCAACATGCGTAATCAAACAACTCGAGAATACTGGTATAGATGTGTTTCAAATTGAAACTTTCAATGCAGTTAATCTATAATATGAGTTTATATTTTATAGTAGTATTTTGATATTCTTTTCTGTGCTGTACCTGGTACTTACAGGTTAGTACTAGGTACAGTACAGCTACCAGAGAGCAGCACCATTGATAACCCGGCACATTGTCAATGGTGCTGCACACGTCGTGCTTACCGATCTGACGTTCCCTACTGTCAAATGTTTTGGCTTGAAACAAAGAGTGTACAGTACCGTATTTGATTACGATACCTCTTGCATATTCTGCGCGCTGTACCGCCACTCACTCTTTCTTTTCCCCAGACTTAACTTGGTTACCAAGAACATCGTGCATGTAAAATGCTAATAGCGCTACTCATTGTACTCATTGCGTTGACAGCCCCTTCATCTGCAATTTCGTTCTCAACTTTGTTCGGCAACAGTCAATCCTCAACTTCCCAAGCCAGCGATGTGGATCTCTCTAACGGCACCGATATTAAAGTACGACAGCCTCTCCTCAAAGCCACAGACTGGTTCCTCACCGAACAAGAGATCACCGACTCGCGGGGCGGCATACCACGCACTGACTTGGCAGTTTATACGACGGGCAACGCGGTGACATCTTTCACAGTAACGAAAGAATTCTACGACTCTGTCTACGACGACCTAAGTACGACGGAGGAAGGTGATCGGGTCATGCTTTCGGCTTTTGTGACCGCCCTCGTTCCATTAAAGCCAGACGTCGATGTTACTGGAGCCAGGACAGGGGTTGGTAAGGTATTTACGGATATGGTAAAGCGAGGAACTAACGCAAACATTCTCAACTGGTCGAATATTGGCTACAAGATCTTCGCTACCAAGGCACGCGATCTCATTAACAACATCCCGCCGTCTCCGATCAACGGGGCCAAAGCAGTTTTCCTATTTGATGATCGCGTCCGCAATGTTGCGTCAGCCTACCACCAGAAAACTCTGGTACTTACAGCAAACAGCTCTTCAGACATCGACTACCAGCCTGTGGCCTATGTAGGAGGGTTAGACCTTGCCAAGGAACGTTGGGATACCATTTACCACAACAATTCTGCACTTCGCGATGCCAGCGGCATCACCTTCAAGCGCAAAGGCTGGATTGACGGCCATATCCGGATCCACGGACCTGCAGCGAAGGATGTGGCCAACAACTTTGTAGCTCGATGGAACTCTGACTACTTACCCAGTCAAGGCCTGGTAGACGACCTTCTCGGTTTCGAGAACCCACCATATGAACATATCCCGCAGCTGAATTATGCCAGTAGCAATGCCACCGGCAACCTCGGGAAACAGAGTATTCAGATCACTAGAACATTCAGCTGCAAATACAAGCACTACAAGGAATTTGCTCCACGAGGAGAGAATTCGCTCTTTCACGCACGTATCAAGGCGATCAAGAATGCGAAGAACTTCATCTACATTGAAGATCAGTATTTTATTTATGTGCCGGAGCTTCTGGACGCGATCATGGAGGTGATGCCGAAGATTCAACACTTGGTTGTCATTGCTAATCCAGAAACAAATCCGTTCACAAAGGGAGGATACATCAAGTATCTGTACGAGATGGTCTCACCGATCCGAGAGAAATACCCGAACAAGTTCAAGATCTACACAGTAAAGGCTGACCTCGATCTGATCGTTCATACTAAAGTTGTGATCGTCGACGACGTGTATATGTCCGTTGGCTCGGCTAACTGGAATCGTCGAAGTATGACGTCGGACCCAGAGCTCAATGCGGAGGTTGTGGATGATGAGACTGTGGAATCTCCGGAAGGCGTCACTGTAGGCAAACTACCTCGTGACTTTCGCATCCGCAAGTTCGTGGAAATGACAGGGTTGAGCTACGAGGAACTTGATGCCATGACTTTCATTGAAGCGGCGAACCAGTTGGCGCTAGCGGCGGCTGACGAGTCGACAATACTGGAAAACTTGGATATTAAGCACCACGCTTACTTCTTCGCTATCACCGATACCATCCGAATGGTTTCAGATCCACAGGATACCTGTATCTATAGCTCTAAATAATCATTACCATAGGATGGTACAATAAACGCTGAAAGCAACATCACATTACCGATTTTTTAATTGGTGGTCTCAACTTCTGTGAGATTTTTAGTTTTCACTGGACTGTTCGGTGACAATCAGAAAAGCTCGTCAGCATCTCAATGAAGTGTAACGCTGATCAGTCTTCGTGTTAGCGTTGTTCAATGGTTCTTACTTGACCAGGGTCGCATTTCCCCCAGCAGAATACTAACACAATACTTTGCAAATTAGCTACTAGTAGTAACAAGTAAAACAAATATGGTGGCAGATGATACAAGTACATTCGGGACTGATACAACGATGACAAGGCGCTAGGATTCAAGCACTGCTTACCAGTTCAAATGGCTTCTAGACAGTAGCTTAGACTGTATCTGTGATGCCTGATCACTCGTGAAAAATCTCGTTGTTCATCTTGGATACTCGCGGTGGAGACGGAACTGACTACAATACTAACGCAGGAAACTCTCGAGTAGTTAAATCGATGTTGGTCCGTTAAAGGTCTCTGCTTCTTGTATCATCGCAGTCCAACCGCGCTTCACATTGGGTCCAAGATCGGAGGAACGGGAGAGCTTCGTCATGGGTGGCGTTGGCGGAATAGTCGAAACCTTACTATCCTCATCTGACGCATCGCTATCGGTAATTCTGGCTGCATCTCCGTCATCATCAGAGTCTTCGAATGAAAAACTGCTACAGTTGGAAAATGGACTGCGGCTGTAAGACTTTCGCTTCATCCAGTACTCGTAGGGTTCATCGCTACTGCTGTCGTCGAGAACATGATAGTCTGAGTCGGAAGAGTCTGAATCCATGAAGTCTGTGAAGTCGCCTGCGCTTCTTGTCGGATGCTCCTCGTTCACAACTGTAATCTCAATTTCTCCAATCGTACGTTCGGGTTCTTCTTCTTGTTCGTGCTGAAACACGGTGTTGTCGTTCTCCTCTTGCCAGTTCCAGTCCTCCTCGTCGTCAGGGATCACTTGTGTTGGCGCACTATTACACACACGCTGACGGACTGGACTATTAGCAGGTTGACGGGGTAAGAGGCTGATCGATCTGAAGCCACGGCGACGCATAGCTCGGCTTCGATTCTCTTAGCCAGAGGGATGTTAGCGCAACAAGAAAGTCCGAAAAATACTTGATGAATCTTTTTTCTTATTTGCCAAATGATGAAGTCTTGCTTTCTTCCGTCTTGAACCATAATGAAAAAGGTACGATCTCATCAACGTAGGAAACCTTGTAATCCTTCGTCTGTGGCGCGTGTTGGCCTGAGAAACCAGACCCAAAGCCACTTTCAAACACTAAGGTGTGGTAACTTTAGGTATCCTTCGAGCGAGTTAATGTGCACACAAAGGTCGCCAATAGACACAGGTGGCGGACTGATTCGCCTTTGCCACACCTGCGAATCGTAGCGCTTTAGTGCTGCTGCATCAGGGGGCTCAACTGATCCCAATCCTATATCACCAAAGAGGCGTAGGTCCTGCGCAATCTGCAGCCAAGTGATCATTGCGGTATCGAAGAACACAGCGTGCGTTTCCTCTTCTTCACGATCACTTCGTCTCCCGTTTGACTTGTAAAGTGGAAACCACTGCTGAAAAATTGTCGTGAGTGCTTGAGATTTGCGCTCAACATTCCACTCCTTCGTCAGCTTTTGTCGTGCCTGGTGAAGATCTCCGTCACATCCAGCTAATAGAGACATTGCTAGATGAATACCATCCCTTGACACAGCCACTCGAAAGCGTTCCGCAACAGCCATCGCCACTCGTACAAGACCGCCAAAAGCTGGATCTGAAGTCCGCACATCGTACAGCACTCGAACTAGTGCAGCGACTTCTTGACCTTCGAACATCCACAATGGCCAGATACGGCGCAGAGATCGCACTAAACGATGAACTTTTGCTTCTTCACGATAACTCGACCCAAAGACCTCGTGAACATCGTCTACCGTTGCAAGCAATAGCTGAAGTGAGCAATTGTCCCCTGTAACATCTCGTGGGAGATCACCTTTAAAGTTGGGGGTGTTTATTGGTAGTGGTGGTAGTGGCACTTGATTGGTAGCTGCAGTATTACGGACAGTAGGTGGAATGCTCATTGTGCTTGCTGCGGTGTCGGGCCTGACCATTGTCTTTTGTGGATTGTTATAGTCGGTGAGCAGTATAAAGTCTAGGACATCTGAATGTCCGAGTCTCACAGCAATGTGGAGGAGTGTGTCTCCTAGAGCCAATCTGCCCTGCTCCACTGCCGAGAAAAACTCCATCTTCTCGTCCTGCAGCTCATTGAGTCGCTCTTCCCGCTCTAATGAATCCGTCAACGTCTCCAATTGTGTCTGTTCCTGCATGATGATATCCAAGTACGTAGCTCGAGAGATCTGCAGCCCGCGCAGCTCAGGCCGGAAAGCGGATAGAAGTGCATTCACGCCTCCGCGGTATGTAGCTAGCACCTGCCAGTTAGAGAATACCGACAGAGCATTGTCAGTAGTGCAGTAAATGGCAATCATATTGAAGAGACCACACAACCATCTGACGGAACTGCGCTGCGTCGTCCAGTGGAGCGCTATGCGCCTGACCCATGCTGGCATCCGAAGAGACAGATGGCTACATATTGTGGCGACCAGAAAACGTATTGCGCCAGTTTATTAAGAGAGATTCGACTTTAATTTATTATATCAGCGTTAATTTTTAATGCATGACGACGTTTTTTTAGCACTAAAGAAAAGGCACCGATGACTACATGTATTTTGAAAACCAATAGAAACAATTGTAAGCAAAACAAAAACGAAGCCCGTGAAATAAAAAAAAACACCTTGGATTGAGGAGGGCACCAGTTTAGAGTTGGTATTCGTTCATGAGCAGAAATTCTAGCCAAATTATTTAGCAGAAAACGAAAATATTGCAACTCTTCTATTGGCTGGATGCTAACTTATAACTTACTCTTAACCGTAAGGGATATGGACGAATATACACGCCTTTCCGACAAAAGGCTGACTGGTAGTTATGTTATGTGAATTATTACCCAATGATATACCTGGATGTATCTGTTTTGACCAATTATATTTATTAGGAGGGATTTTTTAGCTTTCGACACATTCCAACAAATTTTTGTCGGAACCAGCGACGAAATGTGTATATGCCTTTACAATAGTCAGCTCGAAACACTATTCGCCTTATACTGATGCCGTTCAAGTATCTAGACTAGATCCTAGACTAGGAAGTCAGTTTACGTGACACTAATAAATCCCCACACTTTTCAAACAACTAAGAAAGGCAGAGCGATATGATGAGACTAGCCGCTTTCGTCCCTACTAACACGCAGAAGGCGCGCACCATCATGATTGCCGCATTAAAGCTGATGCTGGAGGAGGATAGTGTTAACATGGACTTTGTCCACGCTAGCATCCACCTCGACACCTTCGGCAAACGGTCAGCTGCGACGATGGATCGCTTCGGCTTCTATCTCTCCACAAACGGCGGTAAGAAAGGTAAGCTTGCACGTAATACGGCGACTTCATACCATAGAAATGTGAAGCTGTGGCTATTTGATAAATATACGCGCTTACGTGTGTCTTGATACTACTCGAGCAAGGCAAGACGCTAGACAAACATTGCATGAAAAGAGAAAAAGGTGGCTTGGTTAATAATTCTTCTCCTTGTACTAAGGAGGATTTACAGTCTCTAATCCGTTATGTATACAGCACGGCACTTGTGCGTGATGACTACCAAAGCCCTGCGCTAGCGTGCCTGATGTGGCACTGCTTTGGCCGATCTTCCGACTTGGATTACATTCAACAGCAGCACGTGTCAGTATCTGCGGATGGTACCTTTACCTTCGAAACCTGCGTGTCAAAACCTCCGAAGAGCAGGGACTCACCTTGATTCCAGACAAGAACGATTTCTTGACGTGTCCCTTGCACGCTCTTGTTGTGGCGTTGGTAACGCACGATGCCCCATGCGTGGCACGGCTCGATCGGTTGACCAAGCCGGTTACCGGAGAGTCTAAAACTTCGACGAAGGTGCCCCACTGCACCATGTTCTCGCCGCTGATCCAACGTCCCTCCAGTTTGGCGTGGTGCCAACGAGGATCCCAGCTATTGTTGTGGAGATCACATCTGTAACGTGTGTCTCGTCCTGCCACCCTTCCAAGACCGCCCCGTCATCTACAAACGCAGACAGTTAAGAACCAACAAAGACCAAGGCACATACCAAGCGCGGAGAAGACGGCGTACAGGCGTCATGAACCGGATGATCAAGCGTGTAGCTGAACCTGCTGGTGCCACCTCTGCATTGACGCCGCATTCTTTTAGACACGGCGGAGCCTAGTAAACAAACGACGACGGCCGACTAGCCTCCTTGCGGATCTTTGACCACGGTGCGTGGGATATGACGAAAACCAACAAAGCCGTTGCTTACATCACCAACACGGCACGCGAAGACAGGAAAGTGGTTCGTGTCTCGAGTGGATGGCGGACAGACGAGCTGCCCACGATTATTGATATCACGGCGCTGGATCAAAGCCAGTCGGGAGCGACTTGGGCGTCTGCAGGTGTTTCTGTTCAGTGCCTGTACTGGTCTAAAGGAACAACGGCTCAACGTAAACACCAAGGTCCTCAGCGTCCTCACTGCGTACCTATTCCGTTACTATCCGCAAATGAAGGATCTAGCGCCAATGTCCCCAATCATCACGCGCGTTGAAGATAGATTAGTTGCGGCTAATATTCCGCTCGCTGACATCGGTGGCTCTGAATCAAGAAGTGGTGCAACCCGCTCAAGAAAAAGAAGAGTAGCAGCACTCTTGCCCAGCAATGGATCATCTTCTCTCCGTCATTTCAACAGCTTATCACGTCGAACAAGGCACTTGCTGCGCGGTTGACTATCATCGAATCTGCGCTACTCAAACCTACTTAGGCGCAAGAACCTACTGAAGATGAGCAAGTACAAGTCACATCAGATCAAGAACCCAAACCCAAGCGTAGGAAAAAGCAAGCAACCGGCCTTTAGTCCCCGTGGTACGAATGGTACGCACGGGTACCACGCGGGTGGGACTCGAGAGATCGCCACAAGAAGTCCGAGTCTCGCCATGTCGCCGCCTTCATGAAGTTTTTTCTCGACGCAGGCTTCGTGCTCGATGCCAGGCAGAGGATTGTAAGGATCAAGTCCTCGACGCCGGTCGCCGCGCTGAAAACGCTACAAGTGAATTCTTAAAGTCGAGAGATATTAAGGCCAAGAGAGCCGGAAGCGTCTTGCGTGCGGTGCGACCTCTACACAAATCGGGGGCTCTTGACGAACGAATCGCTGCCTATAAATAACTTCTCGCAGTTGGACAGATCAAGGCCCAGCTTTTGCAGAAATCCAGGACAGGTTAGCCTTAGCTGGACAACCATGAATACTGGATGTGCAGTAAACGCGAAAGCTCTGACTGTGGAATACTGCCGAAATACCTCATCGTTGAGTGTAGCCGAAACTGCTAACAGCCGAGTATACCCGAAACGCCTTCGGCCGAATATAGCCAAAATTTAGAGAGGC
>NW_008649001.1:503639-505956 GCF_000247585.1 Phytophthora nicotianae INRA-310 | reverse complement strand
GGGGGGGGGGGGGGGGGGGGTTGTGAGCGTGATCCCGGGACACAAGGCTCATGGGCGGCCAGATTCATCAAGCGTCACAAACTGAATAGCCTCATTTCGTTTTTCTCCAACACGAAAAGAGGAAAAGAGAGCAGCCTTCGTCGATGTTCAGTTTGGTCGAAAACCTCAATGAGGAGGTGTCGAGTTTGGTCAAAAGCCCCAAGAAAGCGGTATAGAGTTTGGCCGAAAAAAAAAAACAATTTACCCGAGATTATTTCTCTGGATAATGATGAATGTGATGATGGCGGCTTCAGCTACGACTTCGGAGAAGAATGGGGTATATCTGCTTCTGATACTGTGCAAGAAACACAATCGCCATGCTTCGTTATTGAAAAACCGAGCACCAGAGTGATCATAACACACACCGATATTGCGACAATTCATGGCGATAACTGGCTAAATGATACAGTCATGATATACCGACATCTTCGCAAAGATCTGAACACTTACTAGATATAGAGCTTTGTGTTCAATTTTCACTATAAAGTTTGACTGATTAAAATCGGTATATTTTTAACCAATGAGATGTTTTCATGAGCTGACAAGCTCAGAGGCTGATACCTTCGTTTTGGATCTCCTCAACTTGACCAGTTATCACTCCACGGACAGTCGCGACATCATCCTTCTGCTCATCCACACGTGAAGGAGACTAGCCTCGTCCAGCATGCCTTGAACATCGGTCCTCGTGGTGCAGCCAAAAAACGGCCCTGCCTTGTCAAAAGAATTCCGCACGGTCTCCGGTGTAATTTTGCCGAGAGCGGGCATTGTGTGGTTGAGCATGTAGCGTCTGCGCTCCGCGGAGTTCTCTGGTAATGCGTTTAGTACGGCAGCTTGTGCACATGTCTGCCGTAGGTGTGTCTTCAGCGGCGCCATCACTCCGATATCAAGAGGCTGTGCAATTCCGGTACATCCGGGAGGCACGTAATGCACGCTAGTGCCCATTCCGCCCAGGGCACCCTGAACGCTGACCATCTAATGAGTCTTGAGAGCATCGAGTAGCAGAACAGAGTAACCGTCAACGTTAGGTCTAAACGAATCTTCTATCCATTCTAACATAACCCTCTCGTTGAACACGCATTTTTCTGAACGGAGCATGTTTCCACATGCGGCGGGACGTAAGACTTCATTTCCTTTTCGACGTCACCACCAGGTTGCCCTTTAAAAACGAAATGCAGTGGCAGCACAAGATCATCCGCACGTACCAGTAGGGCCAAAGTGATGCGCTGGCTGTTGGAACCTGCCGTCAGAGCCGGCACCACACGAACACCTACCTGGTCCACAGTCGTGTGGGCAGTAGTGGATGCAAATATAGCTGTTTGGTCCATGTTGAAGACTCTCGCCCGGGGGTCTGTACGTGGATTTTGCGGCGCCACGCTTTCGGCAAGTGCATGGCGAATCTCATCACAAAATTCTGCCTTCAACAAGAACAGTGACTCACGCGTTTCTCGTCCTCGAGTATTAGCGCGACGCAGTGTAAGACGAATTCGCTTCATAAATTTAAAACAATCAATTTATGTAGAAGTTGTTAGTGAAATTCTCACACGATATAATTTATGTATATATACCTTGCACACCAGCACATTGCTGCGTTTGTAGTCTTCTCCTCGAAGAACTGGGGAACAGTCTCCTGCGCCATGAATACTATCATGGCACGGGTAACAACGTAACGCTCACGGAGTAAGTCCTTGATCCGCACAGACAAACTGTCTTCGTGCTCAAGCGTTTCACACTTGCGGCCACTTCCACCAAGCGTTACGACCCCTAGTCGCTGGGTTTCACGTAGTTTGTCAATTTTGTCTACCCAGGACAACACGGTGGCCGCGGTCTCGCGCGAATGAGCGTATCGACTCCCACATGGAGCGGTTCTGAAGGCTTCAGCAATTTGCAGGCGGAAGAGGTTCGTCTGGCGGAGGGGAATGCGCTGAGGTGGCATGTTTCCTAATGGGAATTGGCGGCACCTTGGCGGTCTGAAGCAATTTAAAATGATTGGTTGATATGCACAGCATTTCACCATATCAAAATTAAGCCTACAGTCGGAATAATCTGAACACTAAATGTAGTCTCATCTTTGCATATATTATTTTACTTTATAATCTTGGGCAAAGTGTTCAGATCGTTGTGGCGATGTCGGTACTGCATACGAACACTTCTTCCGTCGCATGGTAGAACATTGGCATGGACTCAACCATTTTCGGCTACATTTACAATGAGTTCAAGCCGGCTAAACGCAACATTAAGGTCGCCCACAGAAACTGTTGTGGAGTTATTGCAACGTTTC
>NW_008649001.1:499505-500500 GCF_000247585.1 Phytophthora nicotianae INRA-310 | reverse complement strand
GTCAGAATGGGTGGGATGGGTTCCGTTTGGTCTTGAGGTCTGCTGAGTTTGGCTCCAAAAAAAAAAAAAGACCGAGATCGCGTGGATTCCTAGGTCGACCATTAAACCCACGGCTGTCTCGTATTGGCTGGAGCTAAAACCTCTTTGAGGTTTAAAAACGACTGGCTCTGCACTGGGATGTCACTATTGTGGCCGACACAGATCGTTATTCAGAAACTAAAAGCTCAAATTAGTGGACCTCTCACCTGGATCAGGGCCTCATTAATGAATTTCCCTCTGCAGGTGCACATTGCTCTGAGCTCATTATCCCTTGAATAAAAAGTTGATTTTCTCGGCCTACAGGCCTCTAGGGCTCAAACGGTGGCCACCACGAGATCGTCATGAAAGCTGACTAGGAACTTAAAACCTCAGGACGTTAAGCCTCATCTCTCTACACCTAACCCATTTGTTTTGGATTCGTACCTACTGGTACTGGACAATCTTTTTCCAGACATCCCAACTGTCGGAACGTGTTGGAAAGTCGTAACGGTTGCGATATGGTACAGTGGTTAGTATTTCTCATTAGCCAATTATATCGAGCCGAATCATTGCAAACTATTTCTATTGGTCAACGATATAGTGCTCTCTCCATAATGCCCTCTCTCGTGAACCATAGTATACTTTCATCCTGTCAAGGGGACTAAGTACTAAACTGGCAAGTGCACCAATGCGCGGAATCACAATTAAAGCACTTATAAACCGCTTTCACTTCTAACAATTAACTATTTAAACGACCCACACAATCAAGCTGTTTCTCCTCCTTTTATCAATAAAGGCACTTGTAAATCTGATACGTGGCTGCGAAGGTATTGGTGATTTCGCGAGGGCACCAAACCGAGGCTACTGAACTGAAATTTTCCATTAACTAAAAATATCCGTCACTGGACAACCCACCACAGGAAAGCCTATCCTAAAACAGCACATGATATTTACTTTTAGACCAATACTGTGACTTT
>NW_008649001.1:493946-498450 GCF_000247585.1 Phytophthora nicotianae INRA-310 | reverse complement strand
AACTACGGTACTACAGCAAATCTTCTGCAAATCCTTGTAGTTCAAGTAGAAAGGGCGAATCCGCCTCGTCCAACACACAAAAAATAATGAAAGGGGGCATTTTGCCCCCACTGACCACGAAAGGGTTAACAATTTGAGCTGATGGTACGCTTTTTGTTTTGATGCTATTTTTTTATTAACAAGTTCTTACAGGTAAGATATCACTAATTCTCTTCATCGTGAAGGTCAAGCCTGGGGAACAATTGGGAACGACGAGCTGCCAACTTACTCACAAGGCCAACCACACGTCTACAGTACTATGTTCTGGAAACGACTGGATGGATAAAGCGCTAGACAATTGATGCTAAAGAACTGTTAAAGTTCGAAAAAGATACACGTTCTGTCCTTCTTGCCGACAATTTCGCTTATCACGTGTTGGGAAAAGGACAGCAACTTTCAAATGGGAGGCTAACGCTATCATGTGTCCTCTACCTACAAACAGTACGGCAGTTTGCCAGCCTCTTGGCATGAGAGTGATGGGGCCACTAAACCAAAACACAATAAGGATTGTGGTTAACCGGTCCCTGTAAAATTATGCCGCTGCTAGTTAAAAATGCCTCATTCAATTAAGCGGATCATTCGAGGGTGGGTGCTGTCTGATTCAGCGTGCGCCGTTGACAGCTTTGAAACAGCCAACCCAAGGCACCTAGTAGTCGAAGTTAAACGGCATATAATGCATTATGTTTGCACTGAAACGGCATTTTTTAGTAGCGAGTAATTATGTCCCGCGAGGTCCGCAATACGCTTAGTCATTCTCAATAAATTATATTTGGCTGGTGGTGGAGGCTAGTTATTCCTTCCGTGTACAGCACGAAGGAGACTACTCACCATGCTTTCCTACCCAATTGGGTGGCAAGACACCACGGCTGCATATGTTTAAATCACGGCAGTTCGCTTCAACTTCGTTATCCGAGTAAGGCATGGCCGATCCAAGTCCTTCTTGTAAAATGATGTGCTTAGATTCTAACGTGCTGCAGTTTTTTTTACATCATTCCACAAAAGCCCTTGGAAGCCTTACTGGCGTTCGTTCATTCACACTAAACGCGAGAACCTCGAGAGCCTTTTCCCAACGATTATACGGTAGTGTCGTGTATTGGGAAAGCGTGGGGGAGGGAGGGGGGTGTAACTAGAATCAGTTGTCCGATACAAAAAGCCGGATGATGGATCCAGAGTACGTCTCGCGCCAATCTTCGCGAGTGTAAGGTGATCAGTGGAAATGAGCTTATATCTGGACTAGGCACTGGGGACTTTATGGTTATAGAGACAAGTGAGGCCATTATAGCAGCAAAAAACACTGGAGATTATTCAGCGCGTTTAGTTCGAATTCTCAGACGCCATACCAGAAGAGCTACGGATGGGCTTCCTCCCGTCTGTCCTTTCTAGCACGTAATGATATTGCAGCCATCGCACACACTTTCCCCTATTTTGTTTCGCTATTCAGACGTGGAGCGCTCTGCGCTCAGAAATTTCGTACAGAAACCATATGACAAGAAGTGGATCGAGAAGTCGTTTTCGCAAAAATGTATTGCGAGCGTGATGTTTTTTCACGTTCAACACTGCTCTTGTCGTCATGCAGCAAATCTAAAGCGTCTCCGCGATTCTTTCGACCATACTCAAGTAAGCGGCTACGCATTCACGAATGACCTCAATGGGTCCCCGCCTTAAGAACCCAGTACCGGTATTCATTTTCATCTAAACGCCGATCAGTAAGACGATAGGCCTTATAAATTGGATTCGGTTCGACCTCTTCGTTGCAATGGTAATGGACTTCGCCAGTTAGGCGGCCAGGTATTATAACTTGCATACAATACCGGGCAAGTGTGCGTTCTTGACCACGAGTCGTTTCACCAAGTTTGGGTGGTTGTGTAGTTATAAATCTACCTAATATAAACTTTGGATAACTGTCGCCATCTACAACCTCCTTCTTGAAATCGGAATCATGGCTGCTACCACCCTCATCAACAATTTTCACTTTGGACACGTCTCGGATGTATTAGCTATGCCTGCACGACCTACCGTGTCATTTCGATTTGATGACTACTCAACCACACTGGTCACACATGGCAAATCCAGCGGCGCCTTTTACTTTGAAACAAGCCGCGCCAGGTCGCCCTTGCATGCGTACTCGAGAATACAGATCGTCCGAACGGTAAGTCAGACACTAGAGTCGCTGGTGGGTCAATTGTTGATGTCGTTGCATGGCCACGAGTACCCTCCAAAGTGGGGATTGGCGCGAAGGAAACTATGTGTTGCAGCTTCTCATTGCGGCGATTGCTTTCATCGCTGAGTGTCGATTTCTATCAGATGGCTCGATGCTGTCAGGTACGGTGGTCTTCTTCGGAACTTCTTCCAAGAGGTAGAGGTGCCACAAAGCGCGTGGTCAAGCACTGTGGAAACAAGAACAACGATACGTGTATCAAACCAAAAGTGTCGCACTTTTGCAAGACACATGTCGTTAAATATTCCCCACTTCGAGGATACGCAAAACAACGTTTTCAGAAGAATGGGGAGATATCCGCATGTTATGCCCTAGACTACCTTTCTGAAAACTGTTTATCGATATCGACCTAAGTACAGAAACGGATACCGTTGGACAGATAAACATGACCGACGGAAGAATTTTAGACTGGGTGATTTTAGTATTAATGCGACAAAGCAAATAAATGCGAAACACTAAGGGTGGAATTGTTTTACACATCATGCTCTCACTATGCCCATTCGAAAAAGGTTAGGGCGTCCCAAAGTCAGTGCGCTGTCTACGGTATAAATATTGCTGTTGTTTTAATTGGAATTAATGAAATTAATGATTGGTTTTTCGGAGAAATGACAGAGTTCTTCAACAAATCTTGTTCAGCACTAAGTCCTATATTCTTCAAAGGCTTGCCAGACTGTGCGCCGCGTTTCTTCATTCAATTTTTAGCGGTAAGTAAGCACAATGACTCGCTTAATTCATGGGGTGGTGTTGAACTCTGGCGGCTCATAAGCTATATGAACGGCAATCGGTGTCTGTATCTGTTCCATATTCGATTCTATGACAACCACCCATTGTTTCGGTATCAGCATCACCAGTCACACCTGGTATTACAAAGCTTATGAGCACTAAGGTGTAATTCACTGCAAGTTTGATATGGATTGGCCCTATGGTGTCCATTTAATACGTATGAAGACAATAGAGGGTTTTCGGAGATTGTCGAATTTTACTTTCAGGTTGCGATTTTGATATAGACGAGGAATGCGAATCTAAACGCAACCTCACCAAAACCAGTGTTTTGATTCCATCGATCGTTTCCTTTAATGGCCTTAAACGCCCTCCGGGCTAAGAAATTCGCTTTTTTTGTGTTTCTATGCACTTCTGACGTGGGAGACTTGTGCTCCTAACCTGGCAAATTCTACAATGAGGCTGGACCTCCATGGTCACCCGGGTAAATTGCATCTGTTCGGTTATTAGAAACAAGATAGCCAGTCGTCACAGCTACCACTGACTATTGGTTACTTATCTGCAGTAATAACGTTACACTTATGTGGTGGATAACGAGAACTAGTGGTGGACCGCCTCTTACTTTCAGTCAAGCCGTCGCCGACAGTGCGTGTTGGACGTCAGTCTTACTCGTTTTCTTCTCTTCTTCCCACCCTTCCTTACCGACTGTACAGCTTACGAGACCAGGTCGTGATTCAGTACTTACTAACCTCCTCGAGTACCTTTTACGTGTAGCCAGGAGTTGGATCTGGAACTGTAGGTGTCTGGAGAAGTCGATGACGGCGTTGAATCATGTCATTTAGGGTGCCAGAACTATGGGTCCTTTGGAGGTACTTGATGACTGCACCGGAGTCGATGCCGTGCTCTCTCTTCAAGTATGCGAGTACAGAATCCTCGGCGCGCTCCCATGCTCCAGCACTCTATACCGGTAGTCCGCAGTCTTTTGGTTCGAGCACGAAGCCGTCTTCAAGAAACAGCTTCATGAACGCAACCAGCAGCTTTGCTTTCGACCGCTGCTGCTTTAGTTCTCCGGCATGCTAGCGTGGCTCTTGCGCATACCAGGTAAACCAAGTTGCGTGAAGGTGCATAACAGATCCTCTGCGCTGTTTCTTCTTGGGCTCGCTCACTTCTGCTGTGTCTTCATCTTGTCTGTCCCTTTGTGCGTTGCAACTACAGGAACACCGTTTAGTTTTGCCTCCAGCATATCCATGCGAGCATCTTGGCGCTTGGAATTCGCGATAAGGTGTTTAATGACAGCGGTTTGGTGCTCGATGATCTTCTGTTTCTGGCTTGGTTCTGTTGAGTTGGATTCGAGCTGGCGTGGTGGTGTGGCGGGTTCTTCACTTTCTTTACAGGGGTTCCAAGCTTTGGCAAGATGGGCTGACCAGGCAAGGAGATCCGCAAGTGTACGCCCAGCGTGTGCAACACAGGTTTCGAGTCGATTCATCCCGTGACTTTTTGGATTCAAGTCCTTCAACACAGGATAGT
>NW_008649001.1:489244-490846 GCF_000247585.1 Phytophthora nicotianae INRA-310 | reverse complement strand
TGCACACCAAGTTAAAAGGCGCCAAAGCTCTCCAGATTAATCTCACAGAGGAGAATACAGCGCTGCGAGTGCAACTGGAACAGGCAGAACAGCAGGCAGTTGATATCGAGGAGCTATTCCAGGAGAACGAGCTCTTGCGGTACCAAACCTTGCACCTGGGAAGCGATGTAGCCAAGTGGAAGAATGTGGCCGTGAATGCTGCTCAAGAGTTGAGGGCGTTGAAGCAGGAGCTTAAAGCGTTGAAGAGCCAGGTGAAGGACGACCGAGATGAAACAGCGTTAACCGTGGAGGACGCTATGGCTATGCTGGTAGAGGACGTGAATAGACGGGAAAAAGTGCTGCAGCAGAGCTATTTAGGCGAGAAGAGGGAGAGGGAAGTCATGGCGGAGAAATACTACGAGTTATCTGGTCGAATCCGAGTGTTCTGTCGCTTAAGACCGGGCAAGGAGAGTGAGGAGGACGTGCAGACGCCGGCGTTGATCATGCCACGACCGAATAATCTGCTGGTGGCGAGTTCTGGCAAGGAGTTTGCGTTTGATCAGGTGTTTGGGCCTCACAGCACTCAAGCAGAGGTGTATACACAGGTTGACCCTTTGATTTCGTCGTTTACGGATGGATACAATACTTGTATAATGGCGTACGGACAGACAGGATCCGGTAAGACTCACACGATGGTGGGCAATGAGCAAGGCCCGCTGGAGCACCGGGCCAACGGCCTTACAGTACATGCCAATGCTGGAATGATCCCTAGGGCACTACAGCACGTCTTTGCCATGGTGAAGAAGCGACAAATGACGTATGTGGATTCATTGCGTGTGAGTATGGTGGAAATTTACAACGACCAGATCCTGGATTTATTGCACGAAGGTAGCACTGGAAGTGGCAAGAACGCTGTGGCCAAATGTGAGACGGATATTACAGCTCGTGAGGTGAATGGCTACGCACAAGTGGATGCTGTAATGCGTGACGGAAACGCCAACAGGAATATTGCAGCTACCAAGATGAATCTGGAGAGTAGTCGCTCCCATGCGCTTGTGTTCTTGCACCTTGAGAGCCAGCATCGCGAGACTCGCGAGGTGCGCATGAGTACGTTGTGTTTGGTTGATTTGGCTGGTTCGGAGCGTATTTCTCGGAGTCAAGTGGAAGGCGAACGCTTACGGGAGACGCAGCACATTAACAAGTCCCTGGCAGCGCTTGGAGACGTAGTTTACGCGCTGCAGCACAAGGCGAAGCACACACCGTACCGGAATTCTAAGCTCACATACATGCTACGAGACATGCTGTCTGGACAAGCGAAAACACTGTTGATGCTGCAGTTGAGTCCCAATACAGCAGACGTGGAGGAGACGACGTGCTCTTTGCAGTTTGGTGCTCGTGTAAGCCAAGTGCAGATGGGTGCTGTGAAGCCTAGTGTGGAGAGTGGCGCGCTTTTCAAGTTGCAAGAAGTGAACCGTGCACTCGAAGCGAAGACGCAGGCGATGGAAGCACAATTGAACGATTTGCAGCGACAATGCCAACAGCAAGGAGATGAGTTACATGAAGCCCACAGCAGTAAGGAGGCATTAGAGCGACAGTTGTGGCTCCTCGGTGGTCGACAGCGTG
>NW_008649001.1:484775-486309 GCF_000247585.1 Phytophthora nicotianae INRA-310 | reverse complement strand
TCCCTCCAACACTCGATAAAAATAACAGCAAAATGCGAGCTAAACAGGTAAAAAGTGCAACACATACTACCTCCCATTTCAAGTACCACGGAGTCGTAACCTTCACTGCTCACAGCGCCTTACTTGTTGTTTAAATGGTCCATTCGCTGCCCTCATTGGCCTCGTCTTCTGGTGTGATGAAAGGAGTGTGGATGGACTTGATCATAACCTCACCGCAGAAGATGCACTCGGACGCGATGATCTCGTCCAGCTTCTGTTGCACCATCTCGCGCTCCTGTGCAATAGACTGCTCCTTCGCGGCATTCTTGGCCTTAGCCGTCGCAGCACTGCCTCCTTCAGCTCCAGGAGTCATGACTTCCTTCTCGCTGGACGACAAGTTCAGGAATGAGAAAGCAGCCAGCGGTCTCTGGAAGAAATTAGTGCTGGTAGGCATCTCTGTGGACAGCTCATTGAGCTTCTGGATCAGCTGCTTCACTGTCTGGCGCTGGAAACTGTTCAAATGTTTCTGCATCTCCTGACGCAACGCACCAGCGTGGAAAGCATGAGAGCACGGGAAGAGATAGAACTCCTTACCCAGGATATTTTGACCAGTAAGTTCGCAGCGTTGGTTGCCTGATACAACGGCGCATCGCTTGCGTAGCTTCTGCATGTCAGCGCGGATCAACTCGGCGGACTGTGTGTAGTCCTGCATCTCTTCCTTCAGCTGTTCGATACGGTCATTGTAAACCTCGAGAGACTCGCAAATCTCCTTCTTGAAGTCGTTGATGAGCACGAAATCGGGGAAGAAAGGCAGGATGTCTTCGATTTTCAGCAAGCCACTTTCTTTCAGGATGTTCATGGCGTCCTTAATCTCACCACCGGCATCAATTGTGTGCTTGGCAATCAACGTCCACAGTTTCTTACGAGTCTCGTCATCCTCGGGCATGCTGGCCATTTCTTTCGCAATCTTCACATCCACTTGAAGTGCCTTCTCCACCGCGTCCTGATACAGTCCCATGGCCGAGTAGATGTAGATACACGCGCGGTTCTTCTCGTTCTGCGTGCAAAGACGTAAAGCAAAGGCAATGTCGAATAGATGCTTGCCATTGTGTTTCTTGCGCAAGAAGCTGATGAGCAAGCGCTCGTCCGGATGCTTTGCCAACAAGAACAACAAGTAGTTGTGGATAGTAGGGTCCCGGTTGCCCTGTTTAATGGCAAACTTCAGGAACCGGATAGCCATATCCAACACTGAGCGGTTCTTGGTGGTGTTGCTAGTTGGATTGCCACCCACGCCGCTCTTCTGGTGCACATGACGCACGATGGACGGGATAAGACGTGTCGGGTTCAACGTGGCAGCCTCAAGCCAGGCCTCGTACACTTCTTTCGGCTTGTGGATGATCAGCTCGGGGGAATACTTGTACCAGAGCTCCTCCACCTTAGACGTCTCCACGCTGCGTAGCAACTCAATTGCAGCACCATACTCGCCACGATCCACGTGATATGTGATCACTTTCTCGTAATCTTCAATGAGAGTTGCGTAGAACACCAGCTCATC
>NW_008649001.1:479140-482400 GCF_000247585.1 Phytophthora nicotianae INRA-310 | reverse complement strand
GACCATTGTTGAATCCGTGTTTGCAGAATTGGCAGCGTTTTGAAGCAATATACGTCACCACGTCCATCGTATTTGCACATTGCGGCGATTCGGCCACCTATAGCTACTATACAGCTCAGAACGATGCGTGCTCTCCTTCATCGCTTCGTGATTTCCATCTGAAAGTAGCCGCAATGACACTACTCGCTAGCGAGCCTGAAAGAAAATGTTAAGAGGAACATTGATGAGCAAATACAATCCATTGCGAACACAGCTTACACTTCGATAGTCGATACCACACACATGAATTACAGTGCGTTGCCATTGCATTCACTTGGAGATAACACAGCAGCACACACATGCACGTGAAACCCCGGTATATTGCGTGCCCGAACATCGATCGACACCCTGCAAAACGCTTTGCGGCGGTGCGCAATCGACCGCATTGGATGAAGCACGCTACCTCGAGTACGCTCGCACATTGTGGCCTGTTTCCACTCGTTGCAGCACCAGATCCTTCGCTCCCTGCCACTAGCACATGAAGCACAGCGAAGGTCGCCGCGGCCACGTCCACTAGTGAGTTGCCGTTGTTTTACCACGTACGCTCGCAGATGTACTTGCGCTGTGATTGGTCCGGTGGGTCGCGATTCGATGACGCACCCTGATGACAGCGCGGGAGCATCTTTTTTGACAAACGGCGTCGTAACTTCATTAGGACATAATAGCCAGGTTTTAGTGTTAACATTATGTATAAGTTAACCTTATGATAATAACACAACAGCGCTAAAATGAGGGGAACGTCAGCGGCGTACGCTCTCATCCGACAAGTAAAAAGCTTTCGTAATTACTCTTTTTACCAGTTCAACGTCGTGGATCCTACCAAGGTATATCACAGCTCAACTTGCTCTACATCCCGCAGTTCCTCCATCGCCGCCCTGAAGCGCTTAAGCCTCTTTCCACGTCAGTTATGGTCAAGCAACACCTCGCCAAGGGCATCGGCCGCATGTCCGACATGATCATGACCAAGGGCAAGGGCTCGTGGATCTGGACGTCCGACAACCGCAAGCTGTTGGACTTCACAAGTGGCATCGCCGTGACCAGCGTGGGTCACTCGCACCCGAAGGTGGTGGCGGCCGTGCAGAAGCAGGCTGCCACATTAGTGCACGCTCAAGTGAACATCGGTTATCACCAGCCTATGCTGGACTTGACGAACAAACTGCTGCCGGTGCTGCCTAAGAGTCTGGACTCGCTCTTCTTCGCTTGCAGTGGCTCGGAGGCTGTCGAGAACGCCGTTAAACTGGCACGTCACGCCACTGGAAAGAGCAAGGTAATTGCGTTCCAAGGCGGCTACCACGGACGCACGGTGGGCACAATGAGCCTAACGTCAAGCAAGACGATCTACAGCGCTGGCTTTGGCCCGTTGATGCCTGGTGTATCGTTCGTGCCGTACCCGTACGCACTGCACGGCCCAATCCACGACGAAGAGAAGAACGCTGAGTGGTGCTTGGACCAGCTTCACCTTGCACTCAAGCAGCAGTCGGCTCCTCGTGACACAGCTGCAATAATTATCGAGTCGGTATTGGGTGAGGGTGGCTACGTTGTGCCGCCCAAAAGCTTCATGAAGGGTCTGCGTGAGATCGCTTCAGACAACGATATCCTGCTGATTGCGGACGAGGTTCAGTCTGGCTTCGGCCGCACGGGAGAATACTTTGCGATCGATAGCCACTTCGACGTGCAGCCGGACATCCTGGCGTTCGCCAAGGGTATTGCAGATGGGTACCCGATCAGTGGTATTGCCAGTCGTAAGGAGCTGACGGACACACAACCTCCCGGGTCGATGGGCGGCACTTACGCTGGCAACGCCGTCGCTTGTGCTGCTGCCATTGCCACTCAAGAAGTCATTGCCGAAGAGAATCTGCTGGAGAACACACGCACTCGTGGCGCGCAGCTACAGGCTGGACTTAACAAGCTGAAGGCGTCGGGCAAGTATCCGATCCTGGACGTACGTGGCTTGGGTCTGATGATCGGCGTTGAGTTCGACCTCGCTAAGGCTCCGCAGGGCACAGCTAACAAGATCTCGGCAGCGTGTCTGGACCACGGCATGATGCTGTTGACCACGAGCATCTTTGAGACGCTGCGTTTCATGCCTGCTCTTACCGTCTCGGAGGACGAATGTGCACTTGCTCTCGAGATCTTCGAAAAGGCTTTGGACGACGTCTTCGCTAAGTAGGCGTATTAGGATTGCATCGACTTTCTTAGTAATTCGATGAATTTAACGTTTTTTTTTACTTGTAACATTGCACTGCTCTATGCAAAAAAAAATCTATTGAGGAGGGCCAAATCGGTTCAGGAAAGCCTTCTGTGCTGGCGATCTGTTTCCTCCGCTTCGGTCTAATGAATCCGATCTACTACCTTCAGACGCTACTGGTGATCCGGCAATGTCGAGTGTATCAATTGTTAGAGCATCATTTTCCTCGATCAGTTGGTAGACGCTGCCATGAGAAGAAGTCAAGCGATTGTTCAGTTCTTCCATTCGCTCTTTCAGCGCCTGGCATCGTCCTTGTAGACGCACAATGCCAGCCGGGTGGTCGACAGGCTGTGGCTTTCTTCGATACTTCTTTTCAAAGTGAGCTTTCCATTCCCGGATTTGCTGTAAATATTGTCGCGTCATGATCTGACACTTGTTCAGCTCCTGGTTTGTTAGAATTCCGACAATATGCCGCTGCTCAGGCGTTGTTTCTGATACTTGGTTGTATGTTGGATTAACTGTCGAGAAGTAAGGATGCGCCAATAGTTCCTTGAGTGGCTTGAGTGCTAGCACGGCGCTTAAAAACTGGTGCTCTAAGGAGTCTGTAGCAACTTTGCTCAGTAGATTGCTCTTTTCCATCAGACTCCCATGAACCCGAAGCCCAGTGAGCAATTCTACCATCACGTATGCTACGCTTCGCACATCTTGAGTAAATTCATCGTTCGTGACTTGCAAACTAAAACTGGAGCGACGGAATTGCAGATCTGGTAAAATCCTGAACGACACGGACATAAGTAAAGGTAAAATCCCGTGCAACGTATTGAACGTACTCTTGAGATTGAAGTGCATTTATTGCTAGGGTAGATGGAAACCATGCAGCAATTTTAGTAATATTTCCTCCACAAAGAAGCACTGAGGACAGCGAAAGCTAGCATGATGTTGAGAGATGATAATTATGTTAGGAAAATACGATCAGATCAGTACTACATGTAGTGCACTTACGCCACCACATGAAATTCCTGCCTGCGCAAGA
>NW_008649001.1:432369-478330 GCF_000247585.1 Phytophthora nicotianae INRA-310 | reverse complement strand
GGCTGGGCCTGTTCCCCACCTGTTCGCTTCAACTTGTTCGTGCTTCAGCTTTTCAGTTAGCACATGACTACAATTGTGGCTTTGAAAATGCGCAAACAGATCCCATTTCCACCGCATCTTGGTTTCACTATGCGAACAAGCTGGTGAGTGCTTGTCACAAGGTCTTTTCGAAACTTCACGTGGGGCGGAAAAACGCAAGTCGAGTTGCAGTGAAGTGGAGGCACCACAACCCAACAGGAGACTTTGGCAGCAGCGCCGGAACGACGAAGAGCAAGAGATACTGAGACGTCCGCCATGCTAACCAAGCCCGTGCGAGTGTTGAGCGAGCGCATCATGAGCCGCGGCTTCGAGCCCACTGTCGTCCGTCTCATGGAGAACGTAAGATCCGCGATCGAAAGTTTTATTCTGTTGTGACGTACTGACGGTGGTGTGTTGCGTGCTACAGGTGCAGAAGGTCGTGCGGTCGCAACCTGGTCTGCTCTCGCTGGAGACGCTGCGCGACGTGAACGACCACCATAAATACGTGATGCTTTCGGAGGTGAGGGCGACGGATAGAGTGTTTTGTGTGTGGGAGGGAATGTTGATGTAAACGGTTGTTGCTACGACTACAGTGGCGCTCGATAAAGGACTACCAAGCGTGGACGTCGAGCGAGGCGCACAAGCGGTGCACGGAACAGATCAACGAGGTGCTGGATGTGCCTGGCAAACGAACGACTATCTACAAACACCCTGAGGACGATATTTTCCTGCTGTAAGGAATGTGGAGGACGTGTTCATTGATAAATAAATCGGCAATCGGCTAGTGGTGTGGAGTGGTGGAGAAGAGGGCCAAGATGTCGGCTGCATCTGATTCAACAGTATAATGACAAGTATTCGTATCTTTGACTATTTGTTGCAATGCCTTAGCCGAAGTATCAAATTGAGAGCTGCCTTATAGGAAGCAGTTCTCCACCATGCCATGAAACTATTGCCAACGAATGCGTTGGGCGATCTATAGAAGAATTCTTTACCAGACGCCACGCTGGGGATCCACAGCTTCTTGTTCCGGATTTCGACACACAAGTGTTTTACAACATAAATCCGGTGCAGAGATCTTAGGATCTTTACAAGCTTGCCAGCGACCACAGGTACCAACGCCAAAGAGCCGAGAGAATGGTTGGGACCAGCAAACAACAAGTGCAGTTCATTAGGCGTGCATGTCTACCGCAACTTGCACTGTTTCCGACTGGTATCGCTCGTGCATTTTTACCACGCATGTCAGCTCAGTATAAAAACAACAATGCAAATTCGCAACGTTTAGATCCAGCAATGCAGTGATATGTAGCAGGTTGCTGCCAAGTTAATGCCAACAGAGCTGCAAGAAGAACGCAATGAACAGCAAGTACCCATTTTAGCAATGTGGTAATTGACAAGTTTTGTTTCATCCAATCCGCATCTTCTATTTTTTCAATTTCTTCCAATCACGTATCAACTTGCCCCTAGCACTCTCTAGTTGCGTGACGACGACCAAGAAGGAAACGCCGAGGAGACGACGGCGCGAACGTGTCTACCACTTCGCTTCCCCCGCGTCCACCGGTCGTAAGCGATGGAGTCTCCCGAGTCTTTGCGGGAGCTGGAGGAGAAGCCTAAGGCTCATTTCTCCGAGCCCGACACAAGTCCTCGAGACGTCGACCCATTCGACAAGCGTCTGACCCGCATGACTACTGCTACCATCTCCAGCAGCAGCTACTTCGACTCAGGCGACGGTACACGGTACCGCAGTCTGGAAGAAGAGATGAAAGCGCCTCCGCCTCCAGCTCCGCTCTCCATCGACGAGGAAGAGCGTGTTATCACGTCCCCACGAGTACAGACTGTACAGTCGGCGTCCAATGTCTTGGCGTTGGCGTCACGATCCCGTAGCAATGACAGTCTATCTGCTTCTGTGCCCATGAGACGCTTCAACAGCTCAGCTAGTATGATGCAGGCCGCTATGGAGCGTAAGCGTAGCTTAGGTAACTCTACCAGTGCCGCAGCCATGATGCGAGCCGCCAAGGGGACTCCGGGCGAGGAACGCACAGGTTTCGCTCGGATTTACTTCGAAAACAAAAGTTTCACGTCCTCTACGGTGTTTAAACTGCTGAGCACCACCACTGTACTCGAGGTGAGGCAATCTATGGCGGCCAAGATCAAGATCCCGGTACAGGACTTTAATAATTACGCCATCGTCGTGGTATTTCCGACTGATAATGCCGGCTCACTGTCGGCGAGGACATTGAGAGATGAAGAGCTCATTCTACCGCTTGTGGAGAGGCTGAACCGAGCTCGACCAGTGCAGACAGTGGAGGCGGATGACACGATCGGAGGCACCACACGAGCCAAACCCAAACATCGCTCAAGACCACCGGTCAAGTTTGTGCTCAAGGTAAGGAGACAGTTGAGATTTTATTGTATTTTTTTTTACTGATAAATTATTTAATAATTGTGTCAACTAGGACGTGCAAGGATCTCACTTGGATATTAGTGAAAATACTGCGCCACCTCGACGTCAGCCGTCGGAGACGCAGTCTATTAACTTCCCAGTGTTATTAGGAAAGGTACACTTCACGATTACCGTCATTTCTGAAATTATTGGCACTGAATAATTATTTTTGCAGGGTGTATATTCAGGCTACCTTCAGAAGGCGAGCTCCAGGGATCCGACATTGTGGAGAAAGCGGTGGTTTATCATCAAAGGAGACCAACTGCTGTACTGCAAGTCGAACGTGAATCAGCAGGACGTCACATCAATTAGTCTGCTCGGTGCTGTCCTCGCTAAGGCGAAGCCAGAAGTGGTACGTGCTGACTGCATTTAGTATGGTGGGAATGGTGTTCATTCTAATCACATTATGACATACTCCGATACACAGCGCGTACCGTTTTCTTTTCAACTCAAGACTCCTCGGCGGGATTACGAGCTGTGTGCTAGCAGCAAGGACGAAATGGTGGCGTGGATTCACGCGCTACATGTCCAGATTGGCCTATGCTCGGAAAATCATCGCTTATATGAAGCCGAAATCTGGATCACAGAAGACGTAAGTGCTTATCAGCTTGAGTTGGAATCGTGATCAGTTTAGCTAACGTGGAGATATCGATTGATGTGGCGGGTACAGGCTGTAAACCGAAGCGAACAGGAGTCTTATGTACCTTCAGCAGCAGAACCGTCTTTGCTTGAGCGTGTGCTCTCTCGAGAAGACACGCTGAAGCTGTTCCGTGACTTTGTGTTTACTACTCAGTTCCAGAGTTTACTGGACACATGGATCGAGTGTGAACTGTTCCGCCGAAGCTGTCTTGCTCGCGAGAATGGGCTTGTAACCAGTGCAGGGATGGCAAATCGACGTACACCGCAAGACGAATGGGATCACTTAAAGGATATCATCCGTGCAATCCAGCTGCTGAACATCGTACACGCTGACGACTTAAACCAGCTTCGGCAATCTTTCCAGACAGAACAGAGCAATCGTCGCCTTAGCGTGAGCATGAACAGCGACGGGTTCGACGAATACCCGCGCACTGATGTTATCGTTCCTGTTCAGCGGAAACTTTTCAAAGCCATCGAAGCCGGACCATTTCAACAGTTCCTCTTGCAGAACGGGTATCGACTCCTGCTGGAGCGCACTATTGGGACCATCGCGTAATTGCCAAGTAGTAAACGTAGTCACAAGTGTATCTCAATGGATAACTGTTGAGAGACTGAAGAAGCTGATGCAGCCTTCTCCATTTTAATATCGTTGACTCCTCGTGAGGTTTTGACCAAGTATCGAACTGTGCAATAGAGACTACGATATTAAAATATCCAACCATTTCAACGTCAATAAGTGCTACTATGTAGTAATTCGTAGTACTAGTACTACTACAGCAGTAGTATGTAAACGAAGATTTCGCTTAGGTCTTGCGGCGAGTCATGTGGTCATACAGTACCACTTGTAGATACTCTTTTGTCTTGATTTCCGTTCGTGTCGAGTTGTCACCTGGATTCGCCTGCAGAAGTTTTACTGTTAGAATTCAATTTTTTTTCCAAAGAAAAACATGTAACCTTGCTTACTTTTGGATCAACATTAACGACCTTCCTGTCGCGCTTGTTCTTGAATAGCAGGCCGGTCTCGCTATCGGCGATCACTTGAAAGTTTGGTGTCGAGTTGGAAGTGGATGTTTGCGTCTCCCAATTGTAGTAACTCAGATCCGAGGATTTTGGCAGTAGCTTCTTCTTACGTTCAAAGTATGGCTCGAACGGCTCGTTCTTCAGACGCAGCGCATAGTCGATGTATCCACTGATCTCCTGGCCCTTGGCATTCTTGTCTCGAATGAAAATTATACACTGAAAATATTTACCAGAGAACTCGAAAACGGTAAAAAGCAGACTGGCACACACTGAAACCTAAGAAAGAATAATCGATATTACCGTCAGTTTGCCATTGCGAACAAGATCTTCTCGACTGGCCAAAGCTGCCAGGAACGGGTACTGCGACAGATCTTTGCCAGCACTCGCCAGCGGCTTGGGAGCACTCGTTTTGTGTGCATTGCGCTCTCGTTCGGCCTTCTTCCTCGCCTCGAAATCGTCTCTCCGGAGAGTCTCGCCACTTCCTCGATAACCCAACTCCACAAGCTGTCGAGCAAGCTCCTCGTCCTCGAGATAGAACAGGTCGGTCTCACTCAACTGGGAGTCCAAGTAATCCTCATATGTTGCAAACTGGTCTAGCGATTCGCTCGCGTACTGGTAGTCCTGGGGCAATTCCGTTGCCATCGTGACTGAAATGAATGCGAAAAGACGCGAAAAACTTCAACAATGTGCTAAAGATAGATTTATAAAGGTTTTCAGCTCTCTAATTCATTATTTTGGTTTTCCATTCAGTCCGACGAAAATCATGAGCTTGAACTGCTTCAGCTCGCGCGCCGCTGTGGAGGCCGAGTCGGAGCTGGAGGAGGCGTCCAAGCTGGTGGAACGCGCGTTCAACCGTATCCAGA
The DNA here is from genome assembly GCF_000247585.1 of Phytophthora nicotianae INRA-310. Classification (NCBI taxonomy): domain Eukaryota; phylum Oomycota; class Peronosporomycetes; order Peronosporales; family Peronosporaceae; genus Phytophthora; species Phytophthora nicotianae. The sequence continues at coordinate 473,350 of NW_008649001.1, read as the reverse complement.
AATCTGACAGCAAACGCGAGCGTGTGCAGCAGGCTATCAAGGACACGCGTGTCGGGAAGAAGCAGGAAATGGAGTCACATCTGCAGTGGCTCATGCAGCAAAAGTCGCGACTGGAACGAGAGCTCAGCGTGGTGGATAAGCAACTCGAGGAGAAGAGGATGCGGCTAAAGGAGAGAACAGTCTAAAAGTTAGGCTACCGTTGATTCGCCATGATCCAGTATAACGTTTTGTAGAGAAAGTTTTTCATTTCGTAATTGGCCACGTGGCAACAATTCTTCCGTGGCAATTGCCAGATGAAAATGATGAGGAAATGGTTCACTAGAATTTCGTGAATGGCAATGACAAAACGGTGTAAACCCGCGCAATAAACAGTGGAAGCTAGCAAACTAAGTGTGCTGGTCTCGCGGGAGTATCGCCAAGTCGATGTGGCGGTCGTGTGTGATGTGCGGAGGCTTCTGTAGTCATAACGGCACTGACAACTGGACGCACGGACGAAGAACACTGCACTGTCGACTTAAAGCTTGGCGAAATCTGCCTGGGACTTGGAGATCTCGCTCATATCCGAATCACGCGAGAAAATCTCGCTGAAGTTGACCTTGCTCATAGCAATAGACGAGTTGCCGTACGACTCTGCGTAGCTGTAACTCGAGATGGACGAGTTGCCATAACTAATGACAGACGTATTGAAGTCACTTTCACTCTCGAGGACGGAGTTGCTGTACGCTGCGGAGAATTCCGACATATCCTGACCCATAACTGCAGTGGACGATCGTCGACTTGAGCTGTGACTGTGGGCACTGCTGGCACGCGGGAGCTCGGAACTTCGATCATCATGTCGTGCCACCTCCGAGTCAGAGACTGAAATCGACGAAGATGTCGAGATGCGAGTGTCTCGAGGTACCGCTACAAGCTCCGGGATGGGCGAGTTCGACACCCGCTCTTCGTCTACCTCGGGAAGAGGAGATAATGCCGACATATCGGACACTGCCCTCGCTGCTGTAGAGCCTGGGAAATAGCCACTGGCATCTGGATCGTAAGATTTCTCGAAATGAGCCCTCTGTTCGAGAGTTTTCTTTCGTCGAACGACCACAAGAGCGACCAGGCCGCAGACACCGAGCGATCCTAAGATGATACCAACTGTGGTCGAGGCGCCACCACCTCCTCCAGAAGAGGTGGAGATTGTCTGGGCAGCATCTGAAGAGCTCGTGGAGTCCGAGTTGGTCTTCGTTGTGGGTTTACTGTTGCCGGCACCGGATAGATCACTGGCCTGTACTGATCCCAGGATATCACTTTCACCCGCAATGCTGCCTTGCTCCGTATAAGAGCCGTCTGAACCTGATCCTGACGAACTATTCGAACAACAAGAGCCCTGGAGACAGAAGCTGCCAATAAGTCCAGCGTGGTCGGACGAGTAGCAGCCATCGTAATCGATACGCGAAATCTCCGACTTGAGGTGGCAGGCATCATCGCTCTGAGCGCGGAACAGCGTGAAGTCATACTTGACAGAACAGGTGGACGACAGCATGTCACCGCAAAACGTGGGGTCATCTGAGGGGTCCTCCATGTTGTTTGCAAACAGAATTTGCATGGCAGAATAGCTCTTTAGCGCGTTGAAATCGCCCATTAGCACGATCAGGTTGTCGCCAGCGTCACAGACTGCCTTGATTTGCTCCAGGATGATATTTGAGCCGTTCTCTTGAGCTTCGTCGTTACCTGGAGTCTCGTAGTGCGTGTTGAGCACACAGATTGACGCCTTTGTCTTAATGTGCTGGAAGCGACCCCAGACGCAAGTACGGTAGTAAGTCATGCCCCACGCAGCCGACATGGTGGCCGGGTCCGGGCCGAGCCAGAACATGCCGTTTGTGAGCAGTGACCAAGTGTCGGAGCGGTAGTACATGGCGTCCCATTCGTTGGCGTTTCCGTTGAGGGAGCCCGTGCTCTCTCCGATGACGGAGTAGGTTCCTGCTAATTGTGCGTCCAAGTAGGTTTTCTGGGCGTCTGAAGTCTCCTGTGTCCCGACAAAATCGGCTGCTACGGTCTTGATGTTGTTGATGACGTTGTCCTTGCGGATCCCGTCCCAGTTGCTGCATGTCGACCCCGCGTCGGTCGAGGCCAGCGATGTGCGGATATTGAATGACATGATATGCACCTCGACGTCCTGGTTGCTGCTGCCACCGCCAGCGACTACTGCTAGCAGGTGGGCGGCGGCGAAGAGCACCGCCCGCATCATCCTGCCGTGATTAACGCCTGCAAATCTGGGTGTGCGCCAGTGTAATGTAAGCTGCGATCAGCTTTATGCTTTTTTCACTCGCTTCCTGCGAGAATTCTGGCACCGAAAAAAACGGGAGTGGGAAATGCAAATGACGGACAATTCAACCATCGCGAATGGACGGGCTGGTCCGATACAAAAAACTCTTGCAAGAGGGAGAGGTGGGAACAACAGCCGGCAACTTGTCATCCGTTTTTATTGATTTGCCGTCGCTACAGTTGATGAAGTCAGTCGAAGGTACGGTGCAGCAGTCAACGGTTTGCAGCTTATAGAGGCTCTGTGATACATGGTATCCAGTTTCATTTGTAGGTTTTCACAAATATAATTCAAACTACCAAGTGAAACACTTTGAAATTAAATATTTATGGGTCATTTTGCAGTGGCTTGTGGTATTGATATTATCAGGTTTAGCAGACTTTGTCAGGCATCATAAACGTCCAATACTGAAACCAAGTGTCAACGGCAAGTGCCCAAGTGCTCCCCTTCACCTGCTTCCAAAGAAGGCATCACCGTTGCAGTGCGCCGTTGCGTCGCTCATCCGATTGACAGCCAGGTGTCGAAAGCCTCTGGCGGAGCAAAGTTCTCGCCCAGCATTGCACGCCGTAAATTAGAGCAAGATCATATGACGACGCGCTGCAGCTCGCCAAGAGCCTTATCCAGTGCCAAGTAAGCCGACAAGCGTGGTCATCCTGCCAGAGGGCAGGCGCGACTAACGCGACTCTCTTCTTGCACTCCATGCGTTGCTGTGGCGCACGATCCGAACGTTGTGGACTTTATTCAGCCGCTGCCGTGGCCAAGTGTTTTCGCTGGCAAACGAACGAGTGCGATACCGACCACGCCAGTCACCACAACGAAAGTCGCATCATCGACTCATGAGATCTGAAAAGATCGTGTCTCTTCACGAGCCGACAAGTTCCGCGTGACGTCGAACACTGAACTCAGACGAGCTCGATGTTAGCAAAATGCAGATTGTACAGTTAAAAAAAAATCTATACCATGACAAAATACCTTCGTACTTCTTGAATATGCGGGTCTAAAAAAGCAAAGAGATCGACTTTGGCAACTCGAAGTGTCATTTTTGAAAAAAAAAAAAAAAAACTTTAGTCCAGTCTGGAAGAACACCGGAATTTCGTGTGCAAACCGTGGCAACAACTTCTACCAGAGGTGACTCATCCGGAGTCTTGACTGCGAAGTACCTTCGACCTTCCACTGCCGATGCGGCCGACCGTGCCCAACATGACACGGTCATCGTTTGTCGAAGGCAAGGCCGGACCGAAAAGTGGCAACTTGCTGGCAAACACGGAGTTGCCACCAAAGGAATCGCTGCAGTTACTGACGGTCGGAACTGACCCGCCACTGTTTCGAAGTCGCTCAAACGCTGCGCGTGCCTCCAGCGGTTTGGCATCTGCGGTGGTAAAGCCTGGGGGAGCCTTTTTAGAGGTCGCTTTGGGTGTCGTTCCGGTTGACAATGAAGGAGCCGCAAAAGCTGCAAACTCATTGAGGTACAGCCGCGGAGCCTTGCCACTGATAAAGCTGCTTGATTCACTGCGGTTACCTGAACAAACGGTCTCGTTGCGTTGGATGCCACTGGCTGTTGTGTCCAATAAACTGTTCCCCAATGTGTTGAGAGACAAAGTGCCATTCCAGTCCGAGAAATCTCCAGACAACGAAGGCGTCGGTTTGTTTAACTTGTCCTGCCAATCTTCGGAACGCCACCGAGTTGACAATGACTTGAAAGGCTCAAATGTCCCGTCCGCTTTCTTTGGCAAATTTGTATCAATAGATGCAGGTCCCGCACCAGTTTTTTGTTGATCTTCGAGGGAATCAAACGATAATTGTGGGAAGTCAGCACCATGACCAGACTCTTCGGCATCAGGTTGAACGATACTCGAGTGGGAGGATGGCGCAGGAGACTCGGAGCTGCTCTCATCCGATGACAAGTCACTGCGTTTACGGTCACCGTTGTCTTCAAGAAGTTTGATAACACTGGACGCATTTTGTGCTGCATTTGTTGGTAATAGCGACGCACACGTGTCTTCGCTGCCAGCATCGTTCACAGTTGCTTCTGCTGTTGTAGATGCCACATCAGACGGTGGCTCTCTCTCGACTTCAACTGAAGGCGAAGTGGCTTCGTTTTCACACGAACTCGACTTCGTATTCAGAGTTGCAGTAGTTGTTTCACCTTTATCAACTTTGGCATTTCCAGAAGGTGGACTGCAACGAACACTTGAAGATAATCCTTTGCGGCGCTGTTCCAACAGTTGAAAAACCGCAGGTGTCCCTACGCGAGTTGATAAAGCGAATGCTGCTTGCTCCATATCTTCCAGGAGACGATTGATCGACGTTAAATTGTGCGGTGATGCCTTGTTTTCATCCTCCCTATTCGCAGTTCTGCTATCGGTTGTGTCAAGTAGTGTCGTATTCGTGCTGGTACTGTCAATTTTAGCTGCGAGCGTGAGCGCTTGAAGCTCGGGTACAGCATTTTGACTCCATGCGTCATACGCCAACAACACCGTGGCATAAAGTGCAGAAATTACGGTCACCGCTGCTGCAATCATCCACGCGAAGTGGAATGCATGCCGTAATAGAGGAGCCATTCGAGAGCGCAAGCACGAGAAAGCAGCATCCGTTGTAATTGCGCCTTGAAGGTGAATGCGCTTGATTCCGTCACTGGTATCGATGACCAGCCAGCTTGTCACACTGGCAGCATAACAAGTAGCGCAGAAAGATACACGAAAGCGTGCAGACGTTCCAGGTTGAAGCGTTACTTGGCCATTTTCTCCATCCTCCCCCGTGAATTCCTCCAACGTCACCACAAAGTCACTTGTTAGTGACTCTGCATCCGAAGTCCAGGGCTGCATCGTCGATGGAGATTCCACGTTCATACTATGGATGACTAAGCCAAATGATCCTGTGTTTGAAAGGAGGATATCAGCGCCTTGAGTGTAATCAGTCAACGTATCGTCATTAGTCAGGGCAAAGTGTAGAGTGCCATCGTGTCTGAGTTGTGAATAATCCTGTGCAATGTTTTCTTCGATACGCTCATTCGGTTCGAAGCGAGTCTTCGCGGAGTCAGCAGGTGGATCCACCAATAAATCGAGAGTTCCTTTCCCACTGCGCGCACGTAGTTGCACTGGTTCAATGTGAGTGAGATCATTCCGCACAAACACTGTCGTAGCCACTTCATGGACTCTAGAAGGGAGATAGTAGATGGGTCCAAGCTGCGCTTCTTCTCCTGCTGGGACTTGTATGATCTTCCTCTGAAAGTAAAATGGGGGCATATCAATGTCCACGTGCTCATCCCGCAGTAACTCTACAGCATCCATAGTCACTGCTTTCCACTCAGCCAAGCACAATGACGAAATATCTTCTGGATCATCTCCTGTGTCTCCGTTCTTGCTACCATCCAATCCATAATCGCCATTCCACTCTGCGGTGCAGGGATAAAACAATTCGTAATCTTCTTCAGCGATCGCCAATTCCATCTGAATTGAGATGTTGCTTGGATTGCGCACATTGATGAAAACATGGCTGCAGTCAAGAAGCTCTGTCAACTCAAACTCCGTCCTCTTAATCACGTTCGATGCGTCGTTGCTCGCCGCAGTAACCAGAGGGCGTTCAAGGAACGCCTTGATCGTGACTTCCGCTACATCTTCAATGATATCAGTCTGTAAATGTACCTGGACTTCCACTGCTGACTGGAGATCGGATTCTTGCGTTTTCCTCCAAAACGCATCGCGACGCCGCAGTGCATCCAAGTCATATTTATCCACAAACTCTCCATAGTTCGAAAGCTGCTTGCATGTTTGCTCGTCCTCAGTATCCGGTAGAGACATCAAGCAGTCCGCGAGGAACACTGCATCAGAGCATTTCGAGCTCTCCGCTGGGGAGAAAAGCAGATCCAACACGCTTTCAACTTGTCTGGGTGCTATTTCATCCCTTATCGACAAGATCTTCAGGTTTGAACTGCTGACTGTAGCCATCAATGGTGTCACTGTGTGCTCAAAGGTGTTGCGATATTGTAGATGAATAATCTCAGTACGCCCTGGAAACATCGACGGCAAAACGATCGCTGGTGTGACTGGCTCGACCGTGCCTTGCACACTGCGAAGTCTCACGTAGATATGGAATATCTCACTGGGCGTCTCCACTGTCATGACTGGAACGGTAAGATCCCCCAGTCTATCCTTCGCCGTAATATTCACGCTAAATTCCACTTGATAACCGGGCAGGAGAATAAAACTATCGCCAGCCTCGACACTTTTTATGCCATTGCTAGTTGAATTGTATCCTAAAACATTATTCCAATAGCGCGAACTCCCACTGACGAAACCAGGATGAACCAGAGTAATATCCGCTTTAATGGATATGCCAACGATGCCACTTGCAGACACATTCGAGATTTTCAACGCTACTGGCACAGGATTTTCATTCGTCATTGTCACCACCTCGGTACGAGATCGGTGAGACGCCACCTTTTCAAAGTCGAACAGCAGCGACCGGCATATTTGAACGGCGTGCGTGTTCGTTGTTGCTTCTCCACCCTCGATACGAGGAGGTAACCCCGTCACAAGACCTCCTTTCGGTACTTCCAAGCACGACTGTGATGAATTTACATTATAGTAGCCTGAAACGGAATAATTTTGAAGCCCCCTGGTCGAGTTCATGTTCAGGAATCCGTGGTATACACTTATCTGGATACGATGACGAGAAACATTCGTCTCCACCATTAAAGAGAGAAATCGCGCTACAAAAAACTCTGGGTTACTTTCCAGCTGTGGCGTGATCTGGAGAGAAATCTCCGGCCAAGCAGATCCAGCAGGTACTACCCCCTGCTTAAACCTGTACACTGACACCTCGCTTTGATCTGGAAATGCAGAGTCCACCCATACGCGCTGTAGCTCCACGGGGCAATCGAATCTGTTCCACAACTGAAGTTTTCGATATGCAGTTGTTCCAGCCATTATCCCCTTCACGGATTTTCTGCCAATACTTGATACCAGCTTGGTAGCCGATACCTCGTGATCTTCTGTAAGTCGATCACCACAAGTTTCATTTACGGTGCTATTGAAACCATCACCATTATTCTCTCCACGTAATACATTATCTACAGGCACGGTGACTCCAAATCGGGTCTCGTTGAGTTGAAAAGCCACGTTTCCATGCGCCACTCGTCCATACAATTTCAATCTCTGTTGTCCCAGCTCCGAACTCGACGCGTTTGTCGTCAGCATCAACGACGCAAAACAATTACCTGTGGTTTCTTTGTCTACTCGAATCTGGATAGCAAGCGCATTAAATATCTCAGTTCGCGGAGGAATTACAGAAGATGCGCCCCATAGCTCCGCCGAGACGATCAAGTTACTCTCTAAGACTTTTAACTCCAATATTTCAATAGGATTCACGCCGGCATTGTACAAAGTGAACATAATTCGACGATGCGCATCGTCGTTAAGGTCGGTCAGCACTCCCAGATCCAGTTCGTCTGGTTCAATATGGATTCCTGGCTTCAGCACCGTGATACGCACTGGAATCATCAGCAAGCGCCGCTTGTCAGCGGTAATGTGAATAAACGTAAAGAACTCACCCACAGGTGTGTTCTTTTGCAATGACACTTTAATCAACGGGCTCGTCGTTCCTGCGGGCATATCCCAAGCGCCACGGTCCGCTCGTCTTGTATAGTCGAATTGAGGATCGTATTCGCCTGGAACCTCTTGCTTCTGTTTGTCATCACCTTCTCGTGGCCATCGGGGCCCAATCCATTTACTAGCGTTAAGCAATTCAATATGAACAAAGCTGTCCAGTGCGTATACCTCTGTAATTCGAATTGTAGAGTTCGAAGGGTTGATAAATTGTAATGATTGTTCAAAGCGGACTCCGACAGGAACCGATGTTCGAATAGCGCTAACGCCATAGCGATTGGTTACCACCTCCGAGCTGATAATAGGCAAAGAAAATAGTCCCGACGTCGTTAATACTCTCAAATGAGCATCCACTCCATTCGGTTCCTCCTCGTCGGGCAGAAATACAAACTGCACGTTGAATTTGTCACCAGGATCCAATCGAATGCCTCGAACGTCGGTCGCTAGTGAAAAACCTTCGTGTGTAAAGTCTGCGCCGTCAAGTCTTACTGACACTCGCCCTCGGTTCTCCACCCCGACGTAATATCGTTGTGGAGAGCACGTCTCCACTCGTCCAAGGTCTACTCGAGCAGGTGTGAACTTAATGGCCTGGCTGTCCACTGCCGCGTCAGGAGCGATACCGGTATCCACGGGTATGCTGCGCGTGATGGACAGTCCGTCACTGCGTCTGCGTCCTGCTCCACGCGACGTTGCAATGCCGTCGGTGCCTACTGTCACTTGACTCTCGAGCGGAATCTGCGGACTCCATTCGCGACGCTGGTGAGCAGCTTGCGAAGCTGGTTCCGCCGCAACTAGCGAGCATAGAAGCAATAGAGTCAATAGAAAGGTGATTAGCGGATGCAAGGGACCTGGCGTGGCGTCGCGGAGCCGCCTCACAGAGGCACCCGCGCCGCCAGAAGTGCGCATAGGTCTAGTCTTGGATCCAAGGAATATTTTTCTGAGTATGCCTTTTCAAAGGTTTTGATGAACATCATCCGTTCCTAACGCACACTCTAACCGAGCATCCAGCACACTGTAAAGCAACGTCAATGTTCGAGGACCATTTGCGGAGATTCTGGCTCGCAGAGGAGTATTGAGCTTACTACATTACTATTGAACCGCATTAGGAAGGAGAAGATCATCAAACCAGATCGAGACAATGCTGGAGAAGTGAAATGGCTACAGCGTTGGTCCTGGATGCTGAAAAACAACAAGGATGTTGACGTGTTTACCTGTAAAGCGAAAATTAAAGCTGTTCATGATCAAACGTAGACGATAAAAGCGACGACAAGCAGACTCTGACGTGGGGAGGAGTCTTTTGCAATTTAGCTTCATTCGATTACCCGAAGAATGACAGCGAAGCAGCCTCGACGGCAGCATTTTCCACCATATCTTCAGCTCCTCAGAATGAACTAAAATGACGTGTCCTTCGGCGTATCTAAACAACCTCTTTCCATCGCACGCGTAGTCGCAGGCGTCAGCGTTAGCGAGCGCGACTAATCACGCGCGCGTCTCCCCGTCGTCCAGCGAGCGGTTGGCCGACCAATAACATATTTACCGGTACTGCAAGACATAAGCCGACATGATAAGACTCCTGTTCATCGCCCTGTAAAGTATTATAACGGCTGTCATTTACCTTGACGAAGCCAATGTCCGTGGCGCGCTCGCGGAAGCAGCGACGGCACATGTTCAGGTGGTACTTGCGGATCAGACCACGGGTGGTCTTGCACACACGGCAGTGACGCGAGTCCTTGCCGTAGTTGCGGGGGTGGGAGTACGTGAGGTTAGCCATGGTTGCAGACTGCCAGCGACACACAAATGCAACAGCGTCAGTCTCCGCATCCATTCATCGGCCGTTCAAATGGGGCTAAAGAGGCGCTGGCAGGCAGGATGTCGGGCGTAAGGCTGCAGTGGGTATTTAGGAAGCCTGTCAATAATCGGCGTTCTATTGTTGCGCTGTTGCGGTGAGCCCTGTGTCCTGTTTTGCGGGTTTTCCTTTTGCACTGCCGCGCGTCCCTAGTCCCCGTCTCCCGCCGGTCTGCCCTGCCTTGCCTCACTGAGCCCTGTGATCATTTAGAGGAAGCCCTACCTTCTTCTTGGATAGCTTTGGACAGTAGCAAATGAAGGGCAAGACGTGGGCGGCTGCTCGAAATTACCAAACCAGCCGCGTGCACCAACCATTGCTTCGGGAACCACCCATCTATAGGTGCGATTTTACACCAATGATCGCGTTGAAACCCGATATTTGACGAATGAATGCTGCGTTCTTGAACTGGAGGTGTTTCAGACGTAATATTAAGTGCACCACATGAGAATTATGTGAGCAGCTTTTGATTGCCTGGGAAAACCCTACACTACAAGCTCCAGAACCAATCTAGTTTGCTTGATGCCAAGGCGATGCTGCAAGAAAACTCTTGATGCTGTTCACTGAATATACCATCGGAGATTTTTTGTTGTGATACGTATGGATCTGCCAGTGTGCGAATCATCTGTGGCCGCCAACAATTGCCGATGCAAAATATAAACCGTATTTTCGCGTAGTCGATGGCCTGCGTTGTTAAACATCACTTGTCTGCTTCACCTCGTGTCTTCATCTGCCAATTTCCTTGGGAGCAAGGTCTCTGAAAACAGCTTCAGCACTTCAGCAACGAGCTCGTTTGCTGCATAACCGTACTTCAACCTCGACCTTTAACTTTGTAACCCTGCCGTATATCCCAACCTGCTCTTACCGCGCTTTCGTAAAAAGCCTTTCGTCAAAAGCGTAATTACGTCATGCTTGAAATGCTGCACAGATCTTCACTTTGATGCCACGTGCAACGTGTCGAGCGCTCCAACACAAGCGAGGACAGTCACAGCCAGAGTGAAGCTTCCTTGAGCAGCTATGGCGCCCAAGTCCAAGGCCAAAAAGGCCTCAGCCTCCTCGGATGAGTCGGGGAATGAATCGCCCGTGGTCGAGCCCACGCCATCCAAGCAGGTCAACAGCGACCCGACCCGCGTCGTGTTCGGTGTGGATCTGGACGATCCGCGCGACGCCGAGGACGACGAGAACGCGCTGGCCCCAGTGGCCAAGTACGCGATCCTGTCCATGATCTGTCTCATGTCTTTCTCCATCCGCCTCTTCGCCGTCGTGCGCTACGAATCCGTGCGTGAACAATGACAATTGCATTCAAAATTGATACACGCCACTAAATTATTTTATTTTGGTAATTATTTCAGGTGATCCACGAGTTTGACCCGTACTTCAACTTCCGTACGACCAAGTACTTGGCATCGGAGGGATTCCTCGAGTTCCTGGACTGGTTTGACGACCGTGCATGGTATCCGCTGGGTCGTATCATTGGTGGCACCATCTACCCTGGTCTCATGTACACGGCTGCGCTCGTGTACTGGGTGCTCAACCTGCTGAACATTTCCATCAACGTTCGCAACACTTGCGTGTTCCTTGCGCCGCTGTTCGCTGCCAACACGGCAATTGCCAGCTATTTGCTGACCAAGGAGGTGACAAAACGCTCCAGTGCAGGTCTTCTGGCTGCTGCCTTTGCCGGCATTGTGCCCTCTTACATCTCTCGCTCCGTAGGAGGCTCGTACGATAACGAGGGTGTCGCTATCTTCGCGCTTATCTTCGTGTTCTACCTCTGGATCAAGGCTGTGCACACAGGCTCCATGTTCTGGTCGGCCGGCTGTGCGCTCGCGTACTTCTACATGGTGGCGGCCTGGGGAGGCTACGTGTTCATTATCAACATGATCCCTATTTACGTGCTGGTCATGATCTTCGCTGGACGCTACACGCCGCGACTGTACATTGCGTACTCGACGTTCTACGCTCTGGGCAGCCTCATGGCTATGCAGGTGCCATTCGTGGGCTTCAACGTCATCAAGCAGGCCGAGTGTGCTGGCTCGCACGGCGTGTTCGTGTTGCTGCAGGTCTACTGCTTCGTCAACTGGCTGCGCAACTACATCTCGGCCGCCTCGTTCCGTCGTCTTGTACTGGTCGGTGCCGGTCTGTTGGTCTCTGGTGTGGCTTTGGCTCTGCTGGTGCTGCAGCTTATGGGCAAAGTGCAGTGGACTGGCCGTAGTCTGACGTTGCTGGACCCGACGTACGCGTCCAAGTACATCCCGATTATTGCTTCAGTTAGTGAGCACCAGCCCACGACATGGACGTCCTACTTCTTCGACCTGCACATCCTCGTGCCGTTCGCCCCCGTGGGTCTGTACTTCCTGTTCCAGAACTTGACGGACGGCGGCATTTTCGTCATTCTGTACGGTACCGTTGCCTGGTATTTTGCCGGTGTTATGGTGCGTCTCATGCTCACGCTGGCGCCTATTGCTTGCATCCTCGGTGCTGTGGGTATCTCGTCGACGCTGCGTAAGTTCATGGGAATTCTAGCTCGTCCGTCGACGTTCGTCGTGCAGAAGGACGGTGTCCAGCCTGTGCCGAAGCTCCTGGCTCTGGGTATTGTGGGTGGTCTACTGCTTATGCTGCTGAGCTACACGTTGCACGCTACATACGTGTCGTCGATGGCCTATTCGTCGCCGAGTATTGTGATTGAAGCTGGCCGTACGCACACTGGCGAGCGTGTGAACTTCGATGACTATCGTGAGGCGTACTTCTGGCTACGTCAGAACACGGACGCTAACGCCAAGATCATGTCGTGGTGGGACTATGGCTACCAGATGTCGGCTATGGCTAACCGCACAGTTATTGTGGACAACAACACGTGGAACAACACGCACATCGCTACGGTTGGTCGTGCCTTGGCCTCATCGGAGGAAGACGCTTACCCGATCCTGCAGAGTCTGGATGTGGATTACGTCCTGGTTATCTTTGGTGGTGTGACGGGTTACAGCTCGGACGATATCAACAAGTTCCTCTGGCCTGTGCGTATCGGTTCGGGTGTGTACCCGGACGACATGCCTTCGGAACGTGACTACTACTCGACGTCGGGCAACTTCGACGTCGGTCCCGGTGGCTCCAAGGTGCTGCACAACTGCCTCGCCTACAAGCTGTGCTACTACCGCTTCGGCGAGGTCATGACGGACTACCAGCGTCCGCCAGGCTTCGACCGTGCTCGTAACACAGAGGTGGGCGTCAAGAACATCAAGCTGACTCACTTGGAAGAGGCCTTCACGTCGGAGCACTGGATCGTGCGTATCTTCAAGGTCAAGAAGCAGCCGAATGTGGAGCCTACGACTGCTGTCAAGAAGGCTCGTATGTCTGAAGCCTCGGCTGCCGAGAAGGACATTTCCAAGGAGAAGACGCGCTTCCTGGGCTGCACGACGGGCGAGGACATGCTGGGTAACGACCGCGTGTACGCCGGCGGCCCCAGCGGTGCCAACTTTAACCTCGCTCTGCACCACGCCAAGGAGAAGGGCAAGCGCTACTTCGCCATCGCCCGTGTGGCCGGTGAGGGCCACGCCTTCGCGTTCAACAAGCTCCCCGTGAGCGAAGCGGATCTGGATGGCAACGATGAAGGCTGCATGCGTGCATGCAAGGACTCGAACTCGCACTCGTGTGGCTGTGCGGACGCTGGGTGCACGGACATGAACGTGAGCCCCGGTAAGGGCCAAGAGCACAACCGTCGCTGGGCCATCTACGAGCGTCAGGCCAACTAAGGCAGCGCTAGAAGCGAGTGCCAGAACTAGCTCATTCCACTGCGTTTTGTTTAGTTCTTTGACTGTGGTTGGATAGGTGCTGGTGTTGTTTGTCCGTCGTTAGCTGCTGAAGCTTCGGCAAAAAGTGTAAACGGTTGAAGTTGATTAGCGAAGCACGCAGGCAGCGGTAAACAGCACAGAAAATAACAAGCACAACATGATATCCGTGCTGTCTTGTGTAGCTTGCTGAGAACACAGCGAATGCACGAAGCGCATAATGATTGATTAATGCTGTCAGGACTGCTGGACATGCGTTCCATTCTCATCAGTGCGCTGCATTCCTCCCCATCAACTTGTCTAAGCAGAAGACTTGCTCTCGCCGCTGGCCTGGCGAGCTGCCTCCTTCTCAGCTTCGATCTTATCGCACAGCTCGTTCACCTTGTCATCCGCGAGCGGCTATATATCACATCACAATAGTCAGTTTAACCAGTAAGCAAACAGGATCAAGTACAGCCGAACGTACCGACACCTTGCCGCCAGTTCGCACGACGACGATTTCAATGTTCTTGCTGCCGGATTCAACAACCTCCAGTAGCGCCTTGATGGCCAGAGTAATAGCTTCCTCATCCGAGGCGTTCTCCACGTAGTTTTTCTCCAGGAATTCACGGATGTTGGTCGAGTTGCGGCCTGTGGCGTTGGCCTTCCAGGCGGAGAAGGTGCCCGACGGGTCTGTCTGGTACAGCTGGGGAACACCCTGGCCGTCGCAGCCGGCGATGAGCATCGAGATACCGAACGGTCGCACACCACCGCGCTGCGTATACTTTTGCTGAACGCGTGCGATGTAGCGCGCCACGTACTCGACGGACGGCGCGTCCTCCACCGTGAGGCGGTAGCTCTGACACTCAAGACGCGCCTTGTTGACCAACACGCGAGCGTCGGCCGTGAGACCGGCGAAGGCGATGGAGATGTGGTCGTCCACCTTGCAGATCTTGCGCACTGTGCGCGGGTCCTGCAGCTTGGCCGTCTCCTTGCGCTCCACGGCCAACACGACCGCATCCTTGCCGCGTACGCCGACGACAACGGCACCCTGCAAGCAAATTTACAGGTCAGTGCGGATGAACTTACTATATACCAGTTAATTACTTGCCTTCTTGACGGCCTCCATGGCGTATTCCACCTGGAACAAGTGTCCATCGGGCGAGAAGACGGTAATAGCGCGGTCGTATCTTGAGTGTTGCAAGAATAAGAGAAAACAAAACAGGTACGAAGAGTATACGTTAGCGACTAGAAGATATGCGTATGTACTGGTATTGACTGTACACGCAGGACAGGAAGACTTAAGCCGGCGCGTAGCTTACCTAGACATGGTGTCGACACTTTCTTGTTGTTTCTGCTTCTTGGATCCAAGGGGGAGCTATCTTTTCATCCGAAAACAAGACTCACTCGGATTGGTTAAAATGATGAAAAATCCGGTATTGTCCAGATTTTTTCTAATGCTTATTTTCGGAGTTGATTTCGTATAGCTTGAAGCCATGCACCACGAACTCTTCTTGGCACTGCTTGGGCACACCGGCGACGTCGTCGAGCGTCGATCTGACGGCTTCTTCGTGCGCAAAGAGGCCTCGTTCCTATCGCAGGCCCAACACAGCGTACTGAACCGTCTGCTTCGTCTGGGCTTCGCCTTCTCCACCTTAGATATTTTCGCACGACAGGCGTCCAAGTTCCCGAGCGTATATCTCCACGCGCTAGCGCAGGCTGTGGAGCGACTACTGCACCGCTACGCCGATGCAGTCGTTGAGCTTGAGGCAAAGACACTGCGAGCAAGCGCCGTGTTCCCCATGTCCAACCTCATGTTCGAATTGGACGAGTTTATGGAGATCCTACCGGAAGTCTGCGGACTGGTGCACAGACTCACAATGGAAATGCAACAGGAGCAACAAGCGGTGTGTGTGAAAGGAGCTAAGTTACTTAGTATCGTGTATCAACGTACCAGCTCTGGATTCCCCAGAGTACGCAAATGTATGCAAGAACTGCTATATTCATGCCATCGGTGAGTGCTGTTAATGTTATTGTAGCAATTTCGAGAGGAATGCTGATGTTGTTTTTGTTGTGTTAGAGTGTTATTCAAGCAGATGATGGCCTGGATGGTGCATGGTGAAATAGTAGACCCGCACAAGGAGTTTTTCGTCAAGAAAGTGGATGTACGGAGTGCTACAGACAGGATGCAAGACTCCACTGCTGTGATGTGGCATCAGCAGTTTGCGATGGACTTGGAGGCCATACCGTTAGACTATTTCCCGACATCTGTGGCTGAGAGCGTGTTTGTGATTGGTAAGGCAGTGCATATCTTGACACGAGCGAACCAGTTTTCTCCTCGTGAGGTGCAGGACATCGTTAAGACGATGTCGGAGCTGGCGCGACGGCCTGTGTTTGATGTCGTGGCAGTAGAACACGAAGTGGAAAAAGTGCGTCGCCATGTAGCAAGCAGACTGCATGAAGAAGTGGTAGTGAAGTCGAATTTTGTGGGATATCTTCACGTGTTGAAAGGTTTCTTCCTGCTGTCACGTGGAGAAGTGTTCCAGACGTTCATTGAGCGCAGTTTCGACATGATGGTGGTAAAACCAACCACTAAATCGGAGGAAGACGTGAACCACGGCGTCTGGCAAGATGTTGTGCGTGATTTAATACCGGAAAGCGATCCGTGGGGACGGGATTTCGACATGCAGGTTAGTTGGATACGCACATTTGGGTTGAAGCTTACACTGATGTAACTAACTGTCGAATGTCTTCTGAATTAGCTTTCACTGCAAACATTTGCACTCAAAAATTTCTCATCAAGCGATGATTTGCTTCTTTTCAACGTGTCACGAGGCCCCAACGGCAAATATTTGACCATGACTACCGACGGACACACTCGTGTGCGAGAAGAACCTGGAGTGGAAGAAAGTGGCTCTGTATGGTGGCGACATGCGCAAATGGATGGCCACTCGTTTTCTTCCGAGTTTAATTTGCAATGGGAGCAAAATGCGTTCTGGAGTGGGAGCCATCGTGCTTCTCTTTTGCTCCGAAACGAAGGAACTTTGGGTCCTGCTACATTAGTGAATGGTTCGTTTGAGCTTGACGACCCCCATGCCGTATACGTGAGCGTGGACTTGGCGATCGAGCATCTTCCTGGCAATATGAACGGAATGCGTGTCATGGCTCAAGTAAAACCCTCGAGTGGAGGTGAAAACGGTATCCAGTCTTCGCCAGTTGTGGAAGTGCCCATGGCTGACGGCAATAATCCAGCGCTTCGAGTTCGTATCCAGTACGCACGTCAGGAAGTGACCATGACGGCGTCAAAGCAGATCATGTACAAGAAAATGCTGGCCGTGGTCGTCAATGACGTGCTCATGGTAGAGACGCAGATTGATCTTCAGCAAGTTCTCAACTTACACGCAGCCAGAGGTGAATACTGGATGGGTCTTGGATTTTCCTCGTTGGTTCGACTCACAGACTGGAGCTTGGACAAATACTCAGCCAAGACCAGTTGGCGAGAAGGTAGCGGCATCAATCTGAAGAAGAACAATACCGCAGTGACTCCACGTGAACTGTGGCACGCGTTGAATTTACGTTGCAATGTGCGTTGGCCATTGCAATTGCTAGTGACACCCGAGCTCCTCCGTTCATACGGACATTTATTCCAGTTTTGCTTTCGATTGAAGCGTGTAGCTCATGCTCTTGAGTTGGCATGGAAGAGTAGTGCACTGCGTTCGAAAGACACCACCGGAAAAGGTGACACGTCCGCTGCCGGTGCACTGCGTATCCGGATGAGCTTTGTGGTACGCACATTGGAGTTGCATTTCCAGGTGTTTGTGATTGAAAACAAGTTCAAGAAGTGCGTAGAGCAGATTGAGTCAGCAGGTGACTTCGATCGTGCTAAGCGCGTACACGAGACGTTCGTTGCCAGTGTGGTTAAGAGCTGCTATGTGTATACGAAGACTGTGGCATCGGCACTTGAGGAGTTGCTGGGCTGTTGCTGGCAGTTCGCTGAGTATGTGTTGCAGTTGGACGGTGCTGAGCTCTCGGTTGACCGTATCGCGATGCTGGATCAGGAATTCCATCGCCGATTCGAGTTCCTCTATAGTGTCCTACAGATATCCGAGGCACGAGATCTGCTCTTCTTGCTTGATAGCAACGGGTTCTTCGCAGCAGAGCGAGAGCGTAGAAAGCAACGATACTAGAGGTTCTTCTGTACGAGTAAAGTAACTATAACACGTGGAACTTGGTGGCGATCGGTAGTTGCAGCCGCGATATCCATCTACACGATGGATTTTCTGGGATGATGGTCGAGTATAGACCACCACATCGACGCTTAATGATCATGCTGCAATCTTTGACTCTTGTGACACAAGCTGTCACCGAGTCGGTGGCAAAAGCATTGAAACTTGGCGCTAAATTGCCAGCATTGCCAGTGCCGTATCAACTTTTACCACATCGAAGGTGTTTGCCGTGGTGCAAAATACTTGGCCTCCGTCCAGCGAAAGTCTCTAGTTGCACCCTGGACTGTGACAATAGTACATAGTATCTACCCGACTTTCATTCGCATCTGTTAACTTTTGTGACGCTAGCTGCTACCGCTACAGTCCCAAAAACCTCGCGACCATCTGGGGCGCTGGCTCGTTTGACGCGGGCAGCATGCTCAAGGTGTTCATTTGAGGACTTGCCACCTGCACCACGAAGGGAAGGGAGTGTCCAGAGCGAAATAACGGGTCAGTAGGTCTACGGGATACGCAATTGAAACGGGCTGCCTTGCGGATCCCGTCGCCACAGATCAACAAAGTTTGCAAGACGTCGGAGTTGACTTTTTAATATTGACACTCCGTCGTTTTTGCGTTGCGCACACTTGTCACCGTGACCAGTAGCAGCATTCCATCGCTGCAAGAGCCGCCAGCCGACGCGCTGGACACTTCCTACGCACTCATGGAGGAATCCACGCGGCATGCGGCGGCCAGTCGCAACTCCAAGTCTCAGGACGTCGCTGAGTTCTCGAGACTTGATCATGATAATACCAAAAAGGGGTGCAGGTGGTGGGCGTGTTGTTGGTGGAGACGACGAGCTTTTGCAGAGAAATCCAATACATTGGAGGCCAGTGAAGAACGCAGCGCTAGTCGAGCCAGTGTGAGCGCGAGACCCAAGACCCACGACCAACTAGTGGCAGCCAGACAACTTAAACAACAGATCGCACACTACTCGACCATGCGCGTGCATATGAAGCGTGTGCAGCTGTGTCTGGAGCAGGAGAAACGCAATAAATTCTACAAGGAGCTAGTGGTGTATCTATGTTTCTTGGCAGTGGTAATGGCGACTCTGTTAACGCTACCGATCCACTTCCCGTACGAGCAGAACGCGGTACTAGACAACACATATTTCCAAGAACAATTCCCCGATGAGACTGTCCCAAAGACGTTCTATGATATTGGCAATGAAGGTGAAATGTGGCAGTGGGCCAGTGGCCCCATGCTGTCCCAGTTCTACGACCCTCCTATTCGGAATAGCCGTCCCATTGGCAGCATCCAGATGCGAACAGGACGCGTGAAAGGAGCTCTTTGCAGTCAGACAACAGGAAGTAGCGAGTTTATCATGTTCTCTGATGAAATCTGCTACCCTGAGTACTCGACAAGCCAAGAAATGAAGGAGCCGTACGGTAACAATAGTGGAGTTTTGGGTGCGCAGTATCAATGGACCAGCGGACTGGGTAAACTAGTGCGTTCTGAGACGTTTAAACCCGGTTTAGTAAGCCACGAGATGGACTATGGCCACGGTGGTTATGTGGTATATCTTCCTCGCGATAACTATACTGCAGCTACTGCGTTGATCACGCAGATGCAGAGCGACTTTATTCGAGATGGCACGCGGTACATGGCGTCAACGTTTGCGTTTTACAATGCTCGTAGCAACATTTTCTCGCATGTCCAAGGGCTGTTTGAGATGAGCAATACAGACTACATGGAGGTAACTGGCCGCATTAAAAGCTTTCGGATTCTGGCAAGTTACAAGGATACTGGAGACTTTTTGGAAGCAAATGCACTCGAAATTGTGCTGCTTTTTGCCACGCTCTTGCTGGTGTATCGAGAGATCTCGGATTTACGTAATTACGGGCTACGAAAGTACGTGCAGTCTCTCTGGAACATCCTAGATATGCTTCAGCTTGTGTTGCTTATTGTTTTCCTTACGCACTGGGTAATATTTGCTGTCAAATCGGAAAATATCCGTGATGATCTTTATCGTGTTGGCGACATGGACTGCTCTGTTCCAGCGGAAGACCAGAGTACAGCACGAGATTGTTTTGTGGATATCGCGCCATTGGCGTGGCTGTCTCGCGCTGTCACGAACTACGCAGCAGCTCTTGGATTGGTGTCTGTGGCTATTGTGTTCAAGTATTTGCGTCTGAATTCGCGTCTGAACTTGCTGTGGCGTACGCTTCGCTTCGCAGCGAAAGATTTGCTGGCGTTTGTGATTATTTTCTTCACTATTTTCTTCGGTTTTGCAGTCATGGGCTTCCTGACCTTCGGTACAGCGGTGCAGCAATATCATTCGCTATCTGTATCGTTAACGAGCTGCTTCCAGATGCTGCTGGGCGCCTTCGACTATGAGGAAATCTACGTTGCCAATCCGACTATGGCTGGCATCTTCTTTTTCAGTTTCATGATCTCGATCTACCTCATCTGTGTCAACATGTTCATCGCTATTATGAGCGAGTACTACTCGCTAGCTCAGACTGAGAAGAAAACGCTTGAAGAGAACAAACGCAACTTGGTAGTTAGCAACAAGGACAATGAGGATGAAGACGAGGATTTTCGAGACTCGCTACAGTTCATGGATGTCGAGTACGATCTGGCCAAACAGATCAAGAACTACATGAATGGTCTCCGTGTTCGTGTCAAGATGCCACCGATCAAAGACGCCAACTCGACGTACAGCACGGAACAACTGGTGCTCTGTGGCTTCCAGAGAGTGCTGCTTGTTGACTATGACTATCTCATGGCAGAGCGCAAGCGTTTGAGACGTAAATTCCGCGCCTGTGTGCACCTCATCATGGTGTGTGGCGACTTGATGCGCCAAAACGATCCGGATTTCACGCTGAGTGTCGAGACGGAGTATATTGCAGAGCGTCCACGTCCTCGAGCGGATTCCACAGACTCGTTCGCGGATCTGGTGGAGTTCCCGGTCACTTATATCCCCATTTCTTCGTCTCAGGCGAATACTGTTGAGATTCTGAAGCGGTTAAAGCGAGGTATGTTCATTGAGATCGACGATGGATCACTTACCAAGGATCAGATCACGCTGGAAGTTCTCGGAGAACAAGACGAGTACGTCCCGTCACGCTTTAAACGTCGACAGAATGATGACTATAGAGCGAGTGATAACTTCCATGTACGTATCAGTGAAGGCACCAACGCCACCGACATTTACGGAAGCAGTCGTAATAGTGAAGGTCCGTTTGGTCTGCGTCACAACCACCCGAAAATTGGAGGAGCAGGCCACATTCGAGCGTGTCGTGTGTTGTACAATGGCAATGCACTGATAGATGGCAACGAGATGTGCATCTTACCACGATCAACGTGGTTCCGATACTTCACGGGTTACGTCGGCTGGGGCTACATCAAGCGGCTGCTGTCTTGTAAGCGGAAGAAAAAGAATAACCATCGTCTGGTTACAGATGCGGATGTGGATCGCCTCATCAAGGAGAGTTTTGCTGCTCCTGGACGCGGTATCTCCTGCAGATTCGATGAACTTGTGCGTAACTTCCGCATGTTTATCGCCAAGAAGGTACACAAGCGCCGTCTTCGCATCCCGAACCTGGAGGATCGGATTTTCCAGGAGGTTATCACTTTTCTGGAGCGATTCCCATCGGCACTTACGCCTTTGGATAAACGCGAACTGGAAGGATACAAGTACACGCCACAACCGGTAGATACCCGTCGCATTCGGTTGCCACACTCGATTAATTTGCTGGCCGAGTTGCTGTCTCAAAACGCCCATGAAGTCTGGGCTGTGGGACGTATCGACCAAGGCTGGCGATGGGGAACTGAACGTGACAATGACAAGAAGCTCCACCCCGATCTTGTACCATACGAAGCACTCACTGAACAGGACAAGCAGTACGATCGGGATACGTCCATGTCGGCACTTAAGGTTATCACAGCGTTGGGTTATGTTCTGGAACCTCCGGCCAGTCTTGAAGAGCAGTTCGACGGCTTTGAGTTCGGCACCGCGGCGACGGAACCCGGTGGCACATACGAACCCAAGCCGATCCCGACGGATGATGTTAAAGTGCCTCCACATCTTCGCTCTGTAATTGAGCTTCTGGCTGAAAACACACACGAAGTGTGGGCACAGATGCGCATGGAACAAGGCTGGAAGTTCGGACCGCGACGTAATGACGCCAAGAAGGAGCACAACGGACTGGTCCCGTACATTTACTTGACTCAGGACGAGAAGCAGATGGACCGCAATACTGCCATGCAGACAGTGAAGTTGATCTTGCGCTTTGGCTTCAGCTTCGTGCACAAGGATCAGCGTACACGTGGTGGCAAGAAGAAGCACTCTGGACATATCAAGGTGGTTGGTCGCAACGAGAACCCTGAAGCGCATAACGTCGGCGAGGCAGTCACGCTAGCGCGTGGAGCTGTTCGAGCCAAGCGTGCCTTCCTGGGTCGAAACGGACCATTCTCGAGTATCCGTTCAGGCTCTGCTGCCAGTCTCTTCTCGATGAATTCTTCTGGATCGGAGACGTCGACGTCGCAAGAGTCTCGACATCGTAGAGCTGCTGCGGCCCATGCACGTCTCGTTGCAGCCTCGTCGTCTGCAGTGACAGTTGAGTCTTCTGGTGACATCCCGATGCCGCTGTCGTCGTTCCAGTCTATGAGCTCCACAGGAGAGTCCTTCGACTCGCCAAAAGATGGCGACAATACTAAGCAGTAAACAACTAGATGGAATCAGTGACACGTACATTATTCAAGCTCACTTTTGATCTCACATATTTCGATACTGCGTTGGTTAGAACAGGAAGAATCGTTGAGCCAGCGGCAACGACGTCGCTGGTCCACAAGTCAGCAGCTTTTCATCCGCGTGCACCTTGTAGGTCTCTGGATCGACTTTAATCTTGGGCAACGCATCGTTGAGCTTCATGTCCTTCTTTGTGACTTCGCGGCACTTGCGAACTGCCTCGATACGTTTCTTCAGTCCGTACGACTGCGCAATCTTCTTGTCCACGCAACTCTTGCTAACAAACGCGATCGAGCCCGTTCCAATTGCAGAACCCAACGCACCGAACATTGGGCGCATCTTGACTGGCTGCGGTGTCGGGATGGAGGCGTTCGGGTCGCCCATCTGAGCATAAGCGATTGCACCGCCCTTGATCACCATTTCTGGCTTGCTGCCGAAGAAACACGGTTTCCACAGACAAAGATCAGCTAGCTTCCCCACCTCTACGGAGCCGATGAGGTGAGCCATGCCATGTGCGATAGCGGGGTTGATCGTGTACTTGGCCACATATCGTCGGACTCGGAAGTTGTCGCGCTTGTGCTCCGTTGCTTCGTCCTCGGCAAGTAGACCGAGCTCTTTCTTCATCTTGTCAGCAGTCTGCCACGTACGGGTGATGACTTCACCGATACGTCCCATTGCTTGTGAGTCCGAGGAGATGATACTGATAGCTCCCATATCATGCAGCAAGTCTTCAGCAGCGATAGTCTCGCCACGGATACGCGACTCCGCGAAAGCCACGTCTTCTGCGATGTTCTTGTCCAAATGATGACACACCATCAACATATCCACGTGCTCGTCGATAGTGTTGCGAGTATACGGACGCGTCGGGTTCGTCGACGACGGCAGGACATTCAGCTCTCCACATACTGTCACAATGTCTGGAGCGTGACCCCCACCAGCACCTTCACTATGGTAAGTGTGGATCGTTCTGCCCTTAAAGGCCTTGATAGTGTGCTCCACACAGCTAGACTCGTTCAACGTATCCGTATGGATAGTAACTTGGACGTCGTTCTCCTCCGCCACTCGGAGACAATTGTCAATGGCTGCTGGAGTCGTTCCCCAGTCTTCGTGAAGCTTCATACCGACAGCACCAGCATCAATCGTATCCTGCAGGCCATCAGGTAGTGAAGTGTTGCCTTTACTCGTTAAGCCAATGTTCATCGGCGTCGAGTCTGTCGCTTGGAGCATCAATTTCATGTGGTTTGGTCCAGGAGTGCATGTCGTCGCATTCGTTCCAGTAGCTGGGCCAGTTCCTCCTCCAACCAACGTAGTCAAGCCACTTGCCAGCGCTTCAGTACACAACTGCGGACAGATGAAGTGCACGTGAGCGTCAAAGCCACCAGCAGTTAGAATCAAACCTTCTCCAGCGATCACTTCCGTGTTCACGCCGATAATCAGGTCGGGCATGACACCTTCCATCACATCCGGGTTGCCACCTTTGCCGATTCCGGCAATCAGACCGTCCTTGATCCCCACATCGGCCTTATAGATGCCCGTGTAGTCCACAATCAACGCATTAGTGATGATTGTATCCACAACATGAGCGGAACTCTTGCCAGACGCTTGTCCCATGCCTTCTCGCAGCACTTTACCTCCTCCAAACTTGCACTCGTCTCCGTACACCGTCATATCTTTCTCCACCGCGATATAGAGCTCCATATCTCCCAGACGCACAACGTCTCCCGTCGTAGGACCATACGTCTGTGCGTAGACACTTCTAGGCATTTTACACACTCCAAAACCCGGTTTGGTTACATGGCTTGGCAGCTTGTTGAGATCCAGTTCTACATGGTGGAAACCCTCAGCCACCGCCTTGGTGACAATAGCGTCCACTTTGGACTCGTCCACTACCCCCGTCGCAAGGTTGTTGCCTCCAGTAATGACCTTATTGCCCGCAATAGGCACAATAGACACGGTCTTCTGATCTCCAGGCTCGAATCTCACCGCAGTACCCGACGCAATGTTCAGACGATGACCATATGCCAACTTACGGTCCATTTCCAAGTACGGATTGGCCTCAATGAGGTGGTAATGACTGCCAACTTGAATGGGTCGGTCCGATAAGTTGGTGATCTGTAGTACGCGCGTCGTACGACCAGCATTGAGTACAACATCCTCGTCTGGAGTTATCAAAGCCCCTGGTGCCGCAGTCGTGGTGGTAGCAGCAGCACCAAAGACCTCGAGCTTAGGCACAGGCAGGAATGACCCGTACATGGCCAGTGATAAGTCTCCGTCCAGGTTGGCGATGGGGTTGTGGATGGTTACGAGCTTCGTACCGTCTGGGAACGTGCCCTCCACTTGCACCTCGTCCAGTATGGCAGCCACGCCCTCCATCACTTGACGGCGACCAAGCATCTGCGCTCCAAGCGTCATGAGCTCGGCCACCGTCTTGCCGTCACGGATGAACTCGAGCACCTGGGTGGCCAGCAGCGCCACGCTCTCCGTGTAGTTGAGACGGAGACCACGTGCCAGTCGCTTCTGGGCCAGAAAGCCGGCCGTATGCAGCATCAAATGCTCTTCTTCGCGCGGACTCAGTCGCATCTTAGACACTTGCTCTCCACGTCGCAAAATCTTAAGTGACGGATAGTATCCATTGGATCGGCTCAGATTCGAGTTGAAGCGGTGCGCGTCACTGCACGCTGATTGGTTGGATTCTTTGGTGTACCACTTGTGTTACCGATGCGCAAGTTGAAGTGGTTGACACATTCACCTTGCGAATCTGTGTGGATCATGGTGATGCCTTCTCATCCTTTGCCAGCAACTTCAGCACGTCAGTGAGCTTAGTGACCACGTCTTTCTGAGCTTGAGTATTTCCTTTATGCGCCGTCTCCAGCAGCTCACGTACGTCCTGGAGTTCCGTCGTCATCTGCATCCGCAGCGCCTCCACTTCGTCGTGTACGTGTTTCATGACTTGCGTCGTGATAGCCTCAGTGATACTAGCCATTTCCATACTGTCCACGGCATTGCCTTTGCTAATAAGTGAGAAGTGCATAGCGTCAATCTTGCTGCGTTGAGTGCCCTGGACATCATACGCTTTGGCTGTCGTCTCGGAGAATGATGACGACACGGACGACGTCAAGTCGCGACGGAAGACGCGCTGCGTCGCTCCTGGAACGTGCGAGACGCAGCTTTCAATAAGTTCCTGACCTTTGGGGGTCGAATAGAGCTTCCGAACGACGCTGTATCCGATCCACTGCTCGTAACGATGCAATGCACCGGCAAGCTCCAGTAATGACAGCTCCTTCGCTTGAGCACGAACCTTCTCGTACTCGGACGTCATCAATGCAATCAAGAGGTTCATAGCGACCACGATCACCACGATCACGTACGTTGTTAACAACAGGAACGCCAAATAATTCCGTGCGCGAAGACTATCGTCGAAGCTGTAGTTGTCCCCGTAATTCAGCTCGCCAAATGTAGTGAGGAACACGATCCGCATGGCACTGAAGAAGTCCGTATAAGGACCTGCTCCATGATAAAGCAGAAAGAATCCACCGGAGAAGCCCAAGAGCAGCAATAAATACTGAAACAGGAACCGCGCGACCACCTTGAACATCCGTGCGAACGTGAAAATGAGTACACTGAAGTACGACGATACCAGCAACGCCTGCATCAGGTTCACACATAGTAAGATACTTAGCAGACTCAACATACACTCGCGTTGGGTGTCGTGGCCGGAATAAACTTCAAACGGGATCGTGGCGAGCATCAGCAAGTACGTGAACACATCCAGGACGTTCCATACTGATCTCCAGTACTGCTTTGGGTTGGAACGCCACTCTTTGAAGAACTCGACGTACAGAAGATGGTAGACAGCCAACGCCCAACAGCAAACCTTCGTGATACCCACGAAATAGTCGACGACTGAGTCGAACTCGATCCATTTGTGCATCGCTTCCCGCTTCTTGCCGTCTTCATCCATGACAATTTCCATCTTTGGCAACAAAAGGTTGGACAGGTAGAAGAACGTGACCATCAGCACGTACAGAGAGAGCTGTTTGCGGTGTGCGTGAGCACCGAAAAGCTCCCATTTCAAGTGGATTGCGTTCCGGACGACTGGATGGGTCACTGCAGAGTTCTTGATTGTCTTTTTCGATGAAAGACTGGGCGTTAAAGTTCCTGTAGGGTTCACAATCTGCTCTAAATGGTCACAGATCTCGAAAACCTACAGAAACTAACCAGTTAGGTAACGCTACGTCCAAGAAGAAGAACGCAAACTTACCTCGATGAATCGGTACACTTTCTCGCCGTTGATTCGATTCACTTCGACTGCGTAGTGGTCCAAAAAGAGTGGTAAAGCTGATGCATGGACTTCCAGTAGTTTTTCAAGGACGACGCCATTCCACTTGGTGTCTGGTCCTTGACCAGGTTCGTATCGTACGGAGCGATTGAGCTTGGGGTTGCGTGGTTTGGCTATGGACTGCGGAGTGCTGAGCAGGATCTCAATGATCTCGTACTTGGGTGTAGCGGACCACAAGGCAGTGTACAAAGGTGTCAGCCATACTTCTTTGGACGGAGTCTCGAGATTCTGGCAGGAAGCTGTCACGTCGGCACCTTGTGAGATCAGAAACAGGCAAATATCTGGCATGTTGTGCTCAACCGCGACATGCAGCGCAGTCTTCAATTGCTTGTTCTGCGGTACAGTTTACTCAGCACACAGAGGAACAACAGTATAGGAGCAAAGATAATGTACCGTTTTGCTGATGTCAAGTTGGGCCTCGTCAACTAAAAACTTGATCATGGCGGCGAACTCGGGGTGTCCGTGGGCCGCAATAAGATGGAGTAATGTGTCTCCCGTTGACTCGATCACGAACTGTGGTGCAATGACCTTCTTGAGCGTCTTGATACCGAATCTGATTGTGTTTAGAAAGACGTTGTGCACAGCAATACCGCTTGGGTCGTTCTCATATACCGTCGAGTCTTGAAAACGAGGGTAACAGTCGTCTAGGAACTGAAGAGCGTAGTTAATAAGAGCGTCCAGAAGAATAAAATCTGAGCATACACACCTTGTAGTATAGCTCTTCAGCTTCCGCATAGTCCTCCTTGTGCTTCATTTCATCCTCGACGCGGATAAACAGAGGGAGGAGAAGTGGGAAGTGCATCTGGATCTTCTCCTTGCAGTCATGAGCCGCGTTCTCGTCATCGGGTAGTGACTCGGGCTCCTTTAACAAATATTCCACCAGTGCACTGCGCTCTTCATACGATGCCTGAGCCTCGTCAATCGACGCTTTTACTGTCGCGGCGAAGTTGATGGGTTTCCAGAATTGAGGATTCTCTGTTGGCTGGTCAAGTAGACGGTTGTCTGGTGCTTGACACTCTTCTTTCACCGATGCTCCCATCTCAATCAAAACTTCGCAAAACCCCAAGGCTCCCACTTCTGCGGCCAAATGCAAAGGCGTTTTACCCTCCCAATTCTGTTTAATTTATCGTAAACACAGGCAAATATTAACTTTTTCAATCCACGAGCAAGCTGGGAACTGAGACGTACTGGTTTGGCTATCACAACACGTAAATACCGAGGTGCTTTCGTCGTCCCGAGCCACGTGGACGAGCTGAGAGTATCGCGTTGCTCTTCTACAGACGGGAACGAGGCGCGCTGGACGAAACTTTGAAGAAAAAAGTGCAAAACGGTGTCTCCTCTTTCGGTGTCCACTTGAGCGATGGTATCGTCAGTGAATGAGTAGATACCATCTTGAATGCCCCGGCATAACTGGACAATATGGTCGCGCGAGCACGAAGAAAAATCCTTGGACGAACCCACCACTGTGCGAAACATGGGACCCATTCGTGGGGCTGCTAGTTGGATCACACTGGGGAATATCTCGCTGTCGCTGGATATCTGCACTGCTCCAAGTGATTGCAGTGCAGACGACGCCATTGAGCACTGCCGATCTGCCGCAACGTCAAGTGGAGTCTCACAGAAGCAGTTCTTCACAAAAGGCAAGCGAAATCAGGGAAAACCACGTGAGTCAGCGTACAAATGCGAGATCTACAAGTGAAGGTTGACCTGAGTGTTGATGGCAACATTTCCGACCAAGTGAAGGCATCGGATAATGTAGTAGCAGTGTTTGTCTCCGGCACTGGAAGCTGCAACGTGGAGCAAAGTATTCATGCTGCAATCTCGTATCCTCAACGTCCCGTACTTTTGCAGAGTTGCTTGCACTCCAGACGACCTAGACATAGCAACGAAAAACAACGTTAGAAACGTACTCATGCCTACTTGCCAGAATATTTTTTTTCATACATAAGCTTCGCGTAAATCCGCATTAAGCATGTCTCCGTCACCGAGATCCAGCTTCCTATAGAAGATGTGGGTTGGCATAGCACCATTTGCTGGTCATCTCGCTCCATATCCGTTGGGTTTACATAGCCCAAGAGAAGCCGACACACTTCCTTGTGTCCATAGCTGGCAGCCAGGTGAAGAGCAGTCGACGCAGACATATCCTGTATCGTTAGAATACAATACAGGCGTTAGAAGTTCTTTTACTCTGCAATAGGGTTAAAGCCTTCCTCACTTTGTGATTAGCGTTGGCATGGTACCGAAGTAGTAGTTCGCACCCCAGCACGTTACCACGCTCGGCATGATAAAACAAGGGAGTCCGACCTTTATTGTTCTGCGTGTAGCATAACACGGTTAGTATGACGTTGGATGTAACAATAATACATCACGCTATTGCCCGTTACCATTGTGTCAACAGAGACACCAAGCTGCTGGACGAAGTGAGCGATTGTACTCTCTCTTTCATGACAACAGGCATGATACATTGGAGTTCGGCCTTCATTGTCCTGTGTGCACACAAGAAATATCGAGTTATTGACTTAGTTCAATTCAGCGCATCTTGAACTCGTACCTTGGAGTTGAGTGACGCTCCGATATCCAGCAAGATTTCACACGCTTTCAGATGCCCAGCTGCAGCAGCAAAGGTGAGAGCCGTGGCTCCTGCTTTGTTCTTAAGTAATAAAAATAAAGGTACAACGTCAGAACATACCTTAAAACAAATACATGGAACACTGAACTAACCTTTGCATTCACAGGTGCCCCAAACCGAAGCAGTTCTCGAAGAATCAACGGATGTGTAATAGCTTCCCTCAGTGGATTTCTCTCTTCTCCCCCAGCCATTCTCTGTCAAAACAAATATTTAAGAGTACATGATACAGTAAACTATGCATTCTCCAATCTCTTACCGTAATATCGAGTGACGCACCCGCCTTCACAAGCAGCACCACTTCATCTCGTTTGTCCATGTTGATTGCCAGCATCAGTCGCTGCATGCATAAAAATCAACTTTAGCAACCCATTTAACATTCTCCACACGTCCCTCACGTACGTGCACTGCTTGGTCCGGGTCAGCTGCCACCAAAACTTGACACACAAGCAAACGGCCACTTTGAAGTGCAATCGTCAACGCCGTACTCCCATCCAAGGCCTACCATCACTCACTCCAGTCAGCAACATCGTTTAAAAAAAGCTTATAAGGGTCCACTTGGGGCCTCACCACAGTAGATGTTGATGCCCCGTTGGCCAGCAATTCTTCACAAATGAGACTGTATCCTCTCTCTGCTGCCTCCATTAACGGGGTCCGTCCGTTCTTGTCCTAAAACAGCATTGACAAGATTTCAATTACCAATTTTTCCTTAAGATGCACTTGACTCCACTGTATTTCGGCCATACACGGGCATCCACAATGGTCGAGGCGATGTCACCCTCTACTGCGTCGAATAGGTTATGCAGAATCGCCAAGTGCAGCAATGTTCGTCCTTCATCGTCCTGTTTGGATTAAAAGTATTAAATTGGAGATTCCGGTAGTAATCGTTGCGTTCAAACTGAACGTACGCACCCGATGCTGGGGGAACTGCTCGTACAAGTGTTTGAAGGGCTCGATATCGCTATTAATAAGAGCATCCTCTAATTCGCGCAGCGCAGTCGCGTCCATCGTGCCGAAGTGTCCGAGCGTTGATGTCGACGAGTGGAATTTCGCCTGATTTTCATCAAGTTTGAAAGAACCGGAAACTCGCTTAAATAATATGGATTCACGTGTATGATAAAATTTGGTGTACCAGGAGTAACATACAGTCTACAAACCAAAGAGCAATTTTGCGAGGTGGTAGAATTCTCGCTAGTGCTTCGGCAACGAGGAGAGAGGTATATCATCGGCCACGCAAGAGCTTATAATGCAAGCAAGACTATTCAGGTTGTTTATGACAAGCAAAAATGAAGACTACGTCAGGAAAAAGTTGAAGCTCAACGGGCTGAAGGAAGACGCGTTTAGAAACCACGACAACTACAAGTATCTCCTCCAATATGTGAATACACTGGCACAACACAGAGTCCGGGAGTACGATATTTGGAATGAGTTGGGCTTTGATAAAGTCGATGAAGTGACTCGCGTGAGTACGGAAAACTTCAAGGTATACAAGGCTTTCGTGAACAAGTTCGATGACAGAGTGGCTTTGAAATACATCTAAATTCTATTTTCAACAAAGATGCCCCTGAGGCTGAAAAGCAAGCCAGGGCAACGATATGGGGCGAAACAATACGGGAAGAAGGTTTCTTGACGAAACCTTCTGCCCGTATTGTTTCGCCCCTAACTTAGTATCCGATGCAGATCTCCAGAAGCACCCGAATTATAGGTTCTACGAACTATACACAACAACGAAAAAGCAATTGCCAAAATCGAAGAAAAGTGAGACAAGAAGTGATTGCTAGCTTGCATCCTTAGTTTGCTTCTGTTGAATCTATAAAGTGGGGATCTTCTTGTTCTCAGCCTTCCTGCCTGCGGGTATGAGAGAAAGCACTCTGTAGTGATATTCTTCAGGTAGATATACCTATCTTTGAGCAAATCAAGACTTTGATGGAATGATTCATTACCATGCCTATTCAATGGGAATGTGCCGTGCAGAGTTTCAAAAGTTTGGGGGAAATGCAGTTTTTCTTAGCTGCTGAATCTCTGCTTGGCAGGATCATATTCCTGACGCCATCTACCTCCGATCGGGATATCTCTGGATGAAGTTTCGCGCGTGTGTTGCTCCAGAGGCGAAAGGCTCACCACAGTAGTGCGACCACCTGCAGATTTCAGAGCCTAGCTGGCTATTTTCTCGTAGTGGCAGGTTGAGTTGAGTCGATGCAGTGGAAAAGTTCAGCGGACTTGACCGGATACCAAAGGGTGTCTCTACGATTTGGTGGAGAAATGGCGAAGTGTGAGCACTAACGCCGGCCACGTTTGGCGTCAACTGGCTCGTGACGCTGGCGTATATTACAATCACGCCAAATAATTTCAGGAATATGAGTGCCTATGTGAGCACTTCACGTGTGGGGTTTAAGAGATCAAGGCCGACACAATGGAGCAGGGGCATTTTTCAGTGGAGACGAAGCGAAGAAATCTGCCATTCCAGTGGTTTGACTCGCTCGCGAGACCCTCGTCGTCGGGCCTTCCCTATAGAGCGCTTGGGTGTGGTGGAGCAGAGTCTTCCACACTTTCAGACCGTGGTCTTACTCTCCATCTCATACTCTTAACCGCTCCATTCGGTACAGACATGACTTCACGCCAACGCGGCGTACTTCGCTTCATAGCAAGCTTCGTCGGAATTATAATCGTTTATTCTGAGGTGGTCACAGCACAGGGTACAGCAAGTCAAAGTGCTCTGCGGACTGACAACACCTCTTCATCGACGACCAATTACAGCAACACCAGTGGTGATGTGACTGCTGCGTACATTGCAAGGGGATATGCATCCACTTTGGACGACAATGAACAGCGTTTGACAATCATACGGGATTCCCTGCTCACAGAGAGCGTTTGTGACGGCGAGCCTATGGTGATACTGAAGTCCTCGACTGTGCCAGCTAATGGCGCTTGCTTGGCAGCCCAAAGCAGATATAACCTCTCGTGTTCCTGTTTTTCTGGCCACAACAGAATGGAATTTTCGCATTCGGGCACCCGACGCTCAGCCGGAATTCCCATTCCCGACGACAATTAGCGATGGCAGTGTCGTTCAAGTGGATTCTTTGATGATGCTCGAAGCTCCTTCGGAGCTACTCACCTTGTACGGCTGGCTCTCTTGTATCTCTCTTGTACCATTCTAAAGCGACTAACCTGCTGGTTTTGGTTGCACAGCAAGATACAAGGAGACAGCAGCAATCTTGTCCCCATAAACCTAGAAAAGGCTACAACGGATGACGGCAACCTAGCAATTGTTGGTTCTCAAAGCGTGCCGTCTCTTGCTGAAGTGTATGTTAATGGTTTATCTTAGTCGGATGTTTGAAATTTAACCCATAGCTGCTTCGTGTCATCTACCAGTGACTTGTTCAATCTGGATCTTGGGGAAGTTCCTATCGGTTCCGGATTTGTTCCCACGACGTTGACAAATCTGTAGGTGATCAGACAGATGCACGTGCAACTCGCTACACATTCAACGAACTGACATAATAACTTGTATTCGTAGATCGATGCGTCGCTGTAACCTCAGCAGCCTTGGTCAACCATTTCTGGAGAGCTTCACCGCCCTAGAGTCATTGTACGTCTGTTCTCTACGCCACTACTCACTTTTTCTTTTCTAATGTTTTGTGATTTGGGAAAAGCAGAAATCTAGCGGAAAACAATATTTCCAGTATTTATTCCAACTTGCCCAGGTCCACCGAGGCCTTGAATGCAATGAGCGAAATGTAAGTACCACGGTCACAAGCTTTTTTGTAATTCTCGCTGTGTCTGACCTGTTTGGGTATTGAACTGGATAGCAATATGGCAAACAACAGCTTTACCGAATTTCCAGTCAATTTGCTGCAGTTTCCGAATCTTAAAAAGCTGTACGTACCGGTCCATTCGTCTCAGGGATACCATTTCACGACTCATTTTTCTTTTTTGTTTTGTATCTAACCAGTGATTTGAGTGGCAACCTCATCACAAATTTGACAATCACCAGTGATGATCTTGCAGCTATTTCACAGCTTCAATTGTTTCGTATCGATACCCCTGCTGGGTTTGGGGGCAATGGAGGTGACTGTGATAACGGCGAATTGCAAAAGGTACACAACACAAATTTTTGTGTCGTGAAGAACACGAGCACGTCTACCCCGGAGGTGCTAGCTGGAAGCAGTGAGGATAACACCAACTGGACAATCTTCGTACTCGTGGCTGCTTTTGGAGGATGTTTTGTGGGCTTCCTGTTGTTCTTTCTGGCAATGAAATTCGTTCAATATCAACAAGAACGCCAACATAAGGCAGACTTATCTCCACCTGTGGTCGAGGAGGTCCTGACGTCACAAGCCGGTGACAGTTCTGCAGTGCAGGCATTCTATAACTCGCTTCATCCGACACTATACGGAGAGCTACTCAAAGACCCAGTGATCATGTCGTTCCGACTGAAATACAAAGATCTCCATGTGGGTCGATGCATCAGCAAAGGAGGCTTTGGACTCGTGTACACGGGTATGTACAAGCATCGACGTGTGGCCATCAAGAAGATCATGCGTGAAAAGTGTGAGAAGTTATCTCAAATTCGCATGTTCATTCGAGAGATAACGCTGATGGGGTCGCTTAAGCATGAACGCATTGTGGAATTCATCGGCGTTGCATGGGACTCGCTCCGTAACTTAAGTGCAGTCACGGAATACATGGAACGAGGGGATTTACGAGATGTTCTTCATATCTTGAAACACCGAGAAAGCACTGTCGATAATGAATTAACGTGGCAAGGCAGAAAACTCACCATTGCGCTACATATCGCTGAAGGACTTGCGTACATGCACTCGCTCAACCCGAAGGTGATTCACCGTGACCTCAAGTCCAAGAACGTGCTACTGAACAGCGAATACGAGGCTAAGCTCAGCGACTTTGGTGTATCTCGTGCTCGTCAAGTGGCTAACGTTAAAGATGGTCCTGGTCGATTCATGACTCCAGGGGTTGGTACATCATTTTGGATCGCTCCAGAGGTGTTGCTCGGCCGAGATTACGACGAGCGTGCAGACATTTTCTCGTTCGGTGTCGTGCTGTCCGAGATCGACACGGACGACTACCCATACTGGAACTCTGGAGCTCCAGCACACGACAATCCGGATGAACGGCGGTCGCAGGAGCAGAAGATTCTGGAGAAGGTGGCGCTTGGCTCCTTGCGTCCGACATTTTACAATGACTGTCCACCGGGAGTCCTTGCGCTGGCCTCAAGCTGCCTCGAAGGTAGGCCAGAAAACCGACCCAGCGCATCAGAAGTTGTCCTCACGATCAAAGAGCTCATGCGCGAGTGGCAGTTCGACAGCACGACCCACCTGGAACCTGAACCAGATCAAATTGTCACGGAAGGCTTCCTCTCAAGCACGTAAGCTAGTCGTATTATCTATCCGGGAAATATGGCCATTGAACTATCAATACAAACCAAATAGAGTGAATAGTTTTCCAACATTTATGCCGTCTCGGTAGCCATAAAATACACAAAAAACAAAGTTTAACGTGTTCAGCTTGAAACATCAAAGCATAGAGGCTTACGCAGTAATCTTCTGTTTCTTCAATGCAGCCTCGCCAGACTCCTGGGGCTTGGATGTTGAATTGACCGACACATTCTTCTTTGAATCACTAGCAGCCACTGGCTTCATTTTATAAACTGGCTTTGAAGAGGCCCCGCCTTGAACGCGTTCGAATGCGGCAGTGTCTTCTTGCAAGTACGCTCTGCCCGTACCAACAAAATCCCAATAAACTTCAGAATATTTCCAATAACTAGAATAATTTATCGCAAAAACTCACGTGATAAATGTCCGCAGATGTTCCTTCCCACCGAGTTCGTGCTCGCTCTTGGGAAAGCTCTCCAGAATCTGGTCACACACTTGATCTGCCGTCATAGACGTCACACCCTTGTGGTACTTGGCCTTCTCAAATGCCTAAAACACGATAAAACATTATCAGCACCATAAAAAACTATATAACTATCAAAACTGCGTACCTTTTGGATAATTTTAAATCCACTCATAGTGCTAATGGTGGAGCGGATAGCACAGAGGAAGTACACTCTAGCATGGCCGATTTTGAGTGGCATCTTGGACGTGAGCTTGATGGTCTGGTTCTTGGACACGAACTTGCCGTCCGCGAACATTCCATTCTTTCCCAGACATTGCAGCTCGAAGCAACTGTCGGTCTGACTCCACTGGATGCGTGCGTGCAGCCTCGAAATGGCCTTCTGCTCCCCCAGAGCGATGCGGTGGTCGGGCAGTGACGAAATGGGACCACGCCCAAGCTCCGCCGGCAGGTGCGTGATGAGCTTCTCGAACGGTGTATCGCCCTCCACGCGGCCGCTGAGCTTGGCGTAGGCCAGTGGTGGACGCTTCTCCACGAACTTCTTCTCCAGCGCCTTCTTGCGCTCCTCCAGCCCAAGAGCCTGCATGGTCTGGTAGTTTTTGTTGAGTTGGCGCGTTTGCTATTATATGAAGGGGTTGCATGGATAATTACCTGTATTTAGTGACTATGTTGCTTTTTAGGATACTGACGTGTCTGAAATAAGAACATTAAGACTAACTTGTAACGTGAAATTTCAAAGCTCACAATTGAAATACTAAGTTGGTGATTTTGGACTCGGATAATAGTTGCACCCGAGTTGAATGTAACTTCAGATTGATTACTTGGCATGAGCAAGCGTGTCTAGCGTGTAGCTTAGGCCTTTCCGATCTCTATGCAATAAGAATTAAGATGAGGGCTAAAACGACAGGATACTGCTATGCACGACTTGAGTTCTGCCCATAAGTAATAACTGCAATTGGGGCACGTAAGTACCGATAAGTTCGTGACTCTCCACTCAACTCTGCTCCCATTTGAACAGAGGGGACACAACGTACGCATGGCTACTTGGGTCACCGAATGCCCAACACAAACGGAGAAGGTCGGACTATTCCGGCCACTTAGGGCGAGCTCGCACGGTTACCCGAACGGAATTTTATATCATTTGCGCTCGTGGACAGGAAGGCAGCGCTTCAAACGTCTGTGCTGCCTCATCAAAATGAGCCCGTTCACTTGTCTATTGAGGCATTGCAATACTTGAAACCGAAGACAGGAAGCCGGTGCGTCATGCTGGACATTTTGATACCTTGCACAAGTCGAGCATGGTACTCACGTTCGGGCGGCCTCAAAAGGCGTCAAGAGTACAGAGGAATGTTGTTGTAATTGCCATTACTACAGTCTCGGGCCACCTCCACCAATAAATTTGTCCGTCCCCATAGAGATCTCACATGAAGCTCCACCAGAAAGCGGCGGCCTTCCTCTCGGCCTATCTCCAGCATGATAGACGCAGCTGTGAGCGATCCGGCCCGGATTCCGGGGTGTTCACCAATCTACATTTCACGTCTAACGGCGTAGTCAACCACCCGAGTTCTCCTCGGATCAGGCTTTCACAACAGTGTCGCTGTGGGGCTTGCAATCTTCATCCTCTGTAACTGGAACCTTCGCAAGTATGAACTCGGAGATCAACTCGGCCACTGTGGGGCCCTCATCCAACTTTACGACGGTGTCAACCAGAAAGGAGACCACATCCTCCGGAGAAGAGATCACCACTGTGACGACCACCACCGTGAGTACCATGAAGTCGAGTGCCAGTAGCAGCACGACGTCGACTAACACTGCGACCGAAGGAAGCGCAGGTCACGTCTCGGAGACTACGATGACCACAACGGAGGGTGATAACGGAGCATCGCCAGTGACAACGGTAGGCACAAAAAGTGGAGTGAACACCACCCGGACGTCTACGACTAGAGATGCAGTCACGGGCATCACGACTGTGACAACCACTACCGATACAGACTCGGATATGAACGGATCTGCCAGTAGATCGACCACTGAGGTCACCACGTCGGGGTCGAGTACAGCAGAAGCCACCAGTGAAAGATCTGCAACTTCAACAATCACAAGTACCAGTAGCACCACTGGAGCTAGCACTTCAAATTCTGTCAGTTCGACGACGAACAGCAAGATAGCAACCGGATCTGCCAACTCTGCGAACGCGATTCTTACGTCTGGATCGACGAATTACAATTCTGCCACCGCTTCATCTAGCACTAGCACGTCAACAACCACCAACTCCTTGACTGGATCCACTTACGGGGATGCAACTGCAAACGGGTCAAAGGGGTCCGCTACGAGTGAGGAATCTGCTACAAGTAGCCAAGCTTCATCGCTAACATCGTCGGAAGCTTCGACGTACTCTGCCATGAATTCGCTGAGCGGTTCTGACTCCTTGACAGATACCAGTTCCAACTCCTCGTTTCTGACGAGTTGGTTCACTAAAACCTTCCGTGACGAGGAAACACAGCTTGTCGTTGGCGCCATCACCTCAACCACAACGACAGATATATCGCAGGTGTGTGATGGTCTCCCTGCGCTGGTGACTCGCTCTAGTACGGAGACACCAAATGGAGGATGTCCAGACGAACTCACGGCCCTCAATGCGTCTTGCACATGCATCACGGGATACAGCGAGACGGCTTCCACATGGTCTTTTCACGTCACTGCGGAGTCGTGGAACTCGACCACGACTACGACAACGCGTTCTCTGACCCAGATATCTTCAGATGAGTTGGCAGTCAACACTATCAGGTCGATCTGGGTCTCGTCGAGCTTAGAGACGCTGGAAATTGAAGGTGCTGGCGAAACCCCAGCTGAAATCACGTTCATCAACGAGGATCGTGAGGATTCGGGATCCTCTTTGACGTTGGTGCGGTCGGAGAGCAACTCTACCAACATCTCGACGCTCTCGATCTACAACGTGGATTTAAACTCTGTAGCGGAGACGAACTCACACTTCGTCCCCGCATCGGTGACGACTCTGACCTTGCGGAATTGCAACATCTCGACGCTCAGCCACGCCTTCACACGAGAATGGAGCTGGCTCCAGTACCTCGACTTATCCTCGAACAACATCGACACCGAGTATATTGGAGGTGCTTATCTAAAAGAGCTCAATCTATCACACAACGCGCTCGCTGTGTTCCCTACTGGATCTCTCAACACGAGTGGGTTGGAGGCACTGTACATCCAGGGCAACAACATCAAGAACTTCAACGTGAGTCAGGATCAATTCGAGCAGATCCAAGGACTAACAGCCTTCTCGGCGGACAAACCAGACTCCTCATCTACTTGCGAGGACGGTGCGTGGCAATCTGCACATGGAACAACATTCTGTGTGCTTGGTGCTTCCACAGCTGCAGTACCAGATTCTTCGCGATCGTCGAGTTCAAGCAGCGATGATGACAATGGTCTTGGATTGCTGGGCTATTGGCTCATTGCCGGTGCCATCATTGTCTTCTTCCTACTTTTACTAGTAATTTGGCAGCGTCGCCGTCAAAACGAAGAGCGTGCAAGTAGCCCAATTGTATCGCCCGATGCTGTTGAGGCGAATACTCCGAAGGTAAATGCCAACGCAGCCTTTGGTGACGCACTAAACCATGACAACACGGATGTGGTTGTCCCCCCTGCTGCTACTGGTGCTGCCGGTGCTGCAGCTTACCCCGGTTACGGTCGTTCTCACGGTAACAGCGTCGATAGCGAGGACACAGCACTGGGCGCCAGTCTCACAAACAACCAAGTCCTTGCTTCATGCCGACTGGACTATGACGAGGTGACTCTAGGACGATGCATTAGTCGCGGTGGCTTCGGTCTTGTATTCGTTGGCAGCTATAAGGGACGACAAGTGGCCGTGAAGAAGATCCGCAATGAGCGTGGGGTTGAGCGTGAACAAGTGGAGCAATTCGTCGGCGAAATTTCGCTCATTTCGGGACTCAATCACCCCCGTATTGTGGAGTTCATCGGTGCGTGCTGGACTACACCAGCCGAGCTCTCAGCAGTGACGGAGATGATGGAACGAGGCGACCTGCGCGATGTTACTCGACGATTTAAACGCCGTGGCTATCGTCTCACCTGGGAGACGCACAAGACTGTTATCGCGCTGCACATTGCTGAGGCTTTAACGTACTTGCACGGACAGAACCCCACAGTTATTCACCGCGATCTGAAGGCTAAGAACGTACTGCTTAACGCCGACATGGAAGCCAAACTAAGTGACTTTGGTATCGCACGGAAGCGCACCTTGTACGATGGCAGCGAACACATGACAGTGGGCATCGGCACGTCGTTCTGGATCGCCCCCGAGGTGCTTCTTGGTCGTGACTATGACGAGCGCGCTGACATCTACTCGTTCGGCGTCGTCCTCTCTGAAATCGACACGGACGACTACCCATACTGGAACGCGCAGCACCCACCGCAGGGTAAAGCACAGGAGAACGAGATTCTTCGTCTCGTAGCTCGTGGTGCCAAGCGTCCAGCCTTCTCGGACGACTGTCCGCCAGCGATCTTGGAACTGGCTGCGCGTTGTCTCCGCGCTGACCCTGAAGAGCGTCCCAGTGCCTCTGAAATCGTGGTGTATCTGCAACAACTGGTGGTTGATCGCACCTCCAGCGCCTCCTTTTCGTCGATAATGCGACCTGTTCAGTCACTCGACTTCGTCACGAACTTCAGTACGTCAACGAGCACAGCACCGGCTAATACCATCGTGAACTTGAGCTCTTCAGAGCAAAGCCAAGCGATGTCGGTAGCTTCATCGACTGCAGCAACGAACGCCTCTGGAAAGAGTACGAAGACGACGACAACCACAACAACTACGAAAGTTATCCCACCAGGTCAAGCCCTTACTGCGTCGCACGAAGTGGTGACGTCTTCACCTCATGTAACACAAAAGGTGGTTCGCGCTAATATTCCCAAGGGCACACGAACCACGACGACCACAACGACCACGTGGCGAGCCAAGCGCAGTACCGGTAGTAGCTCCAGTATCGGCATGGCTGTGGGTAGC
This sequence comes from Phytophthora nicotianae INRA-310, assembly GCF_000247585.1. NCBI lineage: Eukaryota > Oomycota > Peronosporomycetes > Peronosporales > Peronosporaceae > Phytophthora > Phytophthora nicotianae. The sequence goes on along the minus strand of NW_008649001.1, from coordinate 433,021 downwards.
TCGGATGGAGGTAGCAGTGGACTCATCTTTGGTACTTTGTCGAGTAGAACTCATTCCGGACTCGGACCCACGTCACCTTCCAGCCTTCGTGACAACCTGGCTGAGTTGGATCATTTAAACCAGCAGCGACAGCTGAGCTCTTCAAGTGCACAAGAAGCGACAAGATCTTCGGCACAAGCTGTCGGCAATGACCACCGAGAGGATAAGTGGGTTGTATATGAGGATGTCAAAGAACTGTAGATCTGCTCTAAATAAATTGTGCGGTTTGTCAATAGATACGTTTCCAGTGTGCCTGCCGAAGTCAAATTGTAGCTTATAGAGAGAACGCCTGGTAAACAAGAGATACGCCAGAACTCGACAAACTCGTGCACACACTTGCGACGACAGCTGCTCGATCAAGTAACGTTCGTCGTAGTCCAGCTGGCCGCCCGCGTGACTGGATATGATGAATATAGTAATCTTTCCGACAGATAGTTCTACAGATTTGCTCCGTTGCTACTCAATCGTGAATATTAGCCTATCATATCTCGTCTCTCCTGAGTTTCAGCCAATGATTTTGTTTAGGGCTAGGTGTACAGCTTCCGACGCTTCCCGACTAATATTTGTCGGAAGCTCACACAAACATGAAGTCAACAAATGTTCTGAATATATT
>NW_008649001.1:407869-431399 GCF_000247585.1 Phytophthora nicotianae INRA-310 | reverse complement strand
CACTTCCACGTCGCCATCTGCGAGCACATACACCACGGTTAGCAGCACCCCGTCGCAGAAGAAGCCCAGCGGAGGAGATGTGAAACGGGGTGAGGACAGCATGCAGGGCCTCGTCAACCGGATGCTCAAGCGCGTTGCCGAGCCAGCAGGACTTGCTGCCGACCTTACCTCCCACTCTTTTCGCCGCGGCGGAGCTCAGCACGCGAACGGCGACGACCACCTAGCAGCCCAATGGATCTTCGACCGCGGGGCGTGGGACATGACCAAGACGAGCAAGGCGTTCGCCTACATCACGAACACTGCACGTGAAGATCGCAAGGTAGCACGAGTCCTGAGCGGATGGGATGCAGACGCATCACCCACGGTTATCGACATCGCGGAACAGGATCACACGACGCGTGAGCGGCTTGGGTGTTTGCAGGAGCTCCTGTTCAGCACGTGCACAGGCCTAAAAGATCAACGGCTCAACGTGAGTACCAAAGCACTTAGCGTACTTACAGCTTACCTTGTACGATACTTCCCGCAGCTCAAAGCGCTAGCACCAGATGCGCCTATCGTCACGCGCGTGGAGGAGTGCCTGGGAGCCGCTCAGATCTGTACCGCTGACTTGCTCGCGTGGTCCATGGCGCTGAATGAGGAAGCTGCAGTCCCTGCACAAGAACAAGAGCAGACCGAAGAAAAGACGCACACGTGTCGAGAGCATGATCACCTTCTAGCTGTTATTGATGAGCTTATCGCCTTGAACAAGGTCTTGGCGGCGCGTCTAGCGATTGTCGAAGCGGCGCAGCTAAAAAAAAAGAGAGCACACGCCACTACTGAACAAGAACAATTTCAAGCATCGTCAGACCCAGCACGGAAACCAAAACGCAGAAAGAAGCAAGCTACAAACCTGTCTGCCACATGGTACGAATGGTACACCAGGGTGCCTCGCGTCTGGGACTCAAGCGATCGCCAGAAGAAGTCGGAGTTCCGCCACATCGTCGCCTTCATGAAGCTCTTCCTCACTGAGGGCTTTGCTCTTGATGCTAAAGCGGAGGACTACAAAGATCAAGTCCTTGATACCGGTCGCCGCGCTGAAGACGCTGTTCTCGCGTTCTTGAAGACACGAGGCACCAACGCGAAGGGTGCCGGAAGCGTTCTGCGTGTACTGCGCCCACTGCACAAGTCAGGAGTCTTGGACGAGCGCATCGCCGCGTACAAGCGTCTCCTCGCCATCGGACGCATTGAAGACCCCGCTCCTGTCGACTCACAAGACATACTTGCCATAGCAGGCCACGTGTAAAAGACACAGACATCCAATTCATCAAATACATATATTTCGTGGCTTCACATCTACCACTGCCTTCACTGATAGCAACACTCCTTACCGCAAGCACGCCGCCCTTCCCCCATCGCTATGTCCGACATCGAGTCCTGCTTCTCATCGAGCTTCCTCTGGTAGGGCAGCGACGACAGTCCATGCAGAGCTGGTGCTGAAGACGCTGAAGCCCCGTTCCCCATTGCTCTGCTTAATAGTGTCAAAACACTTTTAAAGTTATCAGAAATAGAAGAGCAAATCTAAAAATGGTTGTTCTCTTGTCAAAAATAGAAGTAGCAAATCTAAAATTGGGCGCTCTCTTGTCTTGACAGAATTTATTGGTCGTAACTTAAAGTTTGTATTACGACCAATAAATTCTGTCAAGACAATAAAGCGTCCAATCTGATAAGGAATTTTGACAGAATTTATTAAAAAAAAAAAAAAAAGAGCGTCCATTTTTAGATTTAGATACGAATTTACTCTATAGCTTGTCTAGAACTTAGAAGTTTAGAGCTTCTAGTCGATCACTTAAGTACGACCCTTACATCCAGTTGCATCTGCATAGACACAAGCGATGTTTTCGCCGGTAGGTCGTGGTCTCCATGGTCGTATGCGTTACTCAACAACATGCCCATGTAAGCACGCGCCACTGTATAGCCTTCAACAATGGTTAAGTTTCCACCACGGTGAATCTACACAGCTCCACTCGAGAGATCCAAAACCTTATACCCATGAGTAGCAGCAGAATACCCGATAAGAATTGAAGTCCCAACTCTAGACGACAGCTTCTTCTTCTTGGACCGCGCTCCACTAGCTATGTGGTAGTAGGTTAAGCGCCCCCACGTCCTCAAGCACGAGACATCAGGTGGTTCACCAGAGAATTTCTCGTGAGGTGTCACTCCTTGTAGGACTTGCGTCGCCGTAACATTCAGCGTGTAGACAACGTGCTGCGCTGCCTCTCCCCATAGCAACTCCGGTAAATTTGTCATGTAAAGTAGAGCTCGAATCTTGGGCAAAACATTTCCATTCGCACGCTCGACAATTCCGTTCTCTTACGGAGTACAGCCATTGGTCGTCGACAAATAAATCCCCTCCTTAGCGCCAAATTCGTGAAGGCAGGTGTTATCAAACTCTCCCCCTTGATCCGAGTGTATTTCTTCAACTCGCCAGTCCTTAGCTCGGTATTTCACGTGTAGGCGATTCACAAGTGCGACTCACTCTTGTGCCTCAAGAGATATATCAGTTGTGTCTGCATATAGTCCTGCGAGAGCAAGTTTGCAGTGGCAATCGAAGGAAATTGTTTAGCGCCCACCTCCTTGAACCACCGACTTACATCCACACATTTGAAGAGGCCCTGTAGACTCCAGCGTACAGTGCCGTTGCGGCGTACCAGTAAGAGGACTGTCATCATCTCAGCAGTCAAGCCCTTGTCATCAGCCTGCTGTACCGCTACTTGGACCCAGAGCACATTGTGGCTCAGCCACCTATCCAGCACCTCATCAGCTTCTTGATGTAGGGAGCTCAGAAACCGTCGACCAGCGTCCTCAAACGTCAGCTGTCTGCGCGACTCATCGGATACTGAGCCGACGATCTCGAACGCCTCTGGGCCATCATTCTTCGATTTCGCTTCCGTCTGTGCCTTCCAGCTGAACACGCACTGCGGGCTACAAAAAATTCACGTAGTCGTTAGAGCTGTCCATAAGTAAGGCAAATATAAAGTTACTTACTGCACAGCAAGGTTCTCCGGGTCAAACAGGTCGTTTGAACACAGGTGATGGACCTCCCCCTCGCACACTGTACACGGGTACAACGTCGGCAGCTCGAGGTTCACTCATTCGACGAAGGTGCACTTCATGAGGGTAGGCTTGTTCGCTTCTTGTTGAAGTGGAAACTTGGAAAGTGGGCGTCCAAGCTCCACGGTCGACATTGTCCAGAAAGTTTATTACCGTAGAAGCTAGCTCTAGTATGACCACAGGACCTCCACCGGCACAAACAACCCCGCATCGTCCAACTTTGACGTCGCCCAGGACCTGAATTCGACGTGAAGCGAGGAAACTTGGAGAGCGCGCATGCCGTGAAGACCGCAGATTCTTGTCCGTCGCCCGACACCACCCATAGCGGTGGTCTAAAGCGGAAATGAGCAAGTGTCCTTCTGGATTCCAAGCAGTAGAAAAAAGTACCTTTCTAGCTTCAATATTGATTACTGTCTACTGGAACAGTAGTAACTTAAATTGTTTCATATTACTGTTTGTTCCAGTAAAAGTACTATTATTGTAGTATTTTTTCTACTGGTTGGCGGATTACTTTCAAACTCGGCTTAGGACCCAAAGTCCACGGTACTGACCTGGCTGACGATGGATAAAGAGTCAAAGAGTGCGGTACTCATCTGGCGGACGTCAGCTGGGTCCGAAGAGTCGCCTAGCCGTTGAAGCCGGTGAACGGTCAGATGAGATCCGACACCCTCTATTTCACTTATAATTTGCATAGGAAACATAGGAAAAGAATAGGAGGAGTCCGAAAAGACTCCTAGCAGATAACAGATCAAACAGAGGAGAATTTTCCGAGTTCAAAATACGTGTACACTCTTCCGGTAAGTCCCTGCACAGGGCCGGATAAATGTCTGCCGTTGGTACCCGAGAGGCATAGCTTGTAGGGTACTGACTGGCTGCGCCAAGAGATAAGGTAGGCCCGGGTAGGGCAACAGTCTCGCTCCGCGCGAAGAAGTTAAGACTCGCTAAGCGAGTACATAAAAGACCCGCTCAGCCGGGCACTGACAAGACTCGCCAGGTCGGCGAGCCGGTACGCCGGATAGCCCGGGTGCCGTGATGCTTCTGGCTGAGACGCCTTTGCGCTCGGTGCCCTGTAAAACCGCTCGCGCTCCGTCGTCCATCTTTTGGTGGAGGACACAGGTTTTCAAGGACAGAGGTTCGCAGGAATCACCTGGCGAACGCTCGAAGGAGTCTGACTTGGTTGGGCGTGACCTGGCGAACGCGGGAGCGCACCGCCTGTCCCGGCTGGGCCGAACCACGGGGGACCAACCCCAGCGCAGGCCATACAAGCGCCTATCTTGCCTGGCTTAGCCAGCCCAACTGGCAAATCTAGGCTGTAGACTAGGCGTATTGTTGTGGTTTGTGTGAGGATCCACATCTGACGGTATTTGTGTGTTCTGCTACACCACACCGCCCGTTATCCCAGCTGCTTAAAACTGACGCCATGTGGTCGTGGCGTCCAGAGCACCACCCGCCTTCGACGCGGTGAAGACTAGCTTATCCACCGCGCCAGTCTTAATGCTGCCTGATCACTCAAAATCATTCCATGTCGTCTGCGATGCCAGCGACTTTGCCATCGGTTGTCCGTTGATGCAGTTCGACGATGAAGGACGCGAGCGCGCGGTGAGTTACCAGTCGCGTCAGTTTAAGCTTGCAGAACGAAACTACCCCGTCCACGACAAGGAGCTTCTAGCCATGTGCTACGCGCTCATCATGTTCCGCGTCTACCTCCTGGGTGAACAGGCCTTCGCTGTTTACACAGAATCATGCATCGTTGCTGACCGCGACGAAGGCCCTCACCTGTCGGATTCAGCGCGGCTCCGGTTGACCCCGCGGAACCGTTCTCGCATTGACCGATACGCCTTGGATGGCGACTTGCTAACGTACTGCGTCGACCGTACCCGACACCCCACGTACCGTCGTCCCGTTGGACGATAATCTTCGCGCCAGAATCATCCACGAGTTCCACGATAGTCCCAGTTCAGGACACCTTGGTCGTGAAAAGACCTTCGCGACGCTGTCACGAGACTTCTACTGGCCCCACATGTACAAGAGGGTGCGCAAGTGGGTACGCTTTTGCGAAGTATGTCAGTGGGTCAAGCCGACTACCTCGAGATAGCCCCCACTTCGACCACTACCCGTAGCACGAAGTGCTTGGGACTCCGTTAGCATGTACTTCGTCTTCGGTCTATCTCGCGACATCCAGGGTCGCACTGGTATCCTCGCCTTTGTCGACAGGTTCAGCAAGATGGTACATCTTGCACCGGTTGCTGCCTCAATCACCGCACGACAGACTGCGGCGATCTTCGTTGACACCGTCTATCGACACCATGGTTTACCGGCCTCGATCCTGTCTGATCGAGATCCCCGATTTACCGCAGCGTTCTGGTCCGAGCTCTTCTATTCTCTTGGGACGCGGCTGTTAATGTCCACCGCGGCTCACTCGGAGGCGGACGGTTAGTCGGAACGGGTAAATCGCGTTCTTGAAGACGTCCTGCGCAGCTACGCAACACCCTTCAAGTCATAGAGTTCGTTTCTGCCGATGGTCGATCAGCAATGCTGAGCATGCATCCACGGGGCTCACTCGGTTTTCGTCAACTACGGTCGACATCCTAGAATTCCAGCGCTCCTGGGTCTCGCGCGTTCCGTGCCTTCAACCGGCACTGACGACTTCTCCGGGCGCGATGATACGGGTGCGGGTCCCTCCGCGTCTTAAGGTCTCTCTGGCGTTCAACCTTCCAGCGACGAACATGACCATACCATCGCTGGGAATAATGGCACTCACGGGCCCTCTTCGGGGTTATTGAATGGCATGACGACTCGGTCCGTTGAACAGGCTGCAGCGCGAGAGATGCGTACGCGCGCTTCCGTGAGGACAGCAACCTCACCGATATCCAGCACTCCAGCTCAAGATGCCGTCATGGGAGTGTTTCCTGCACAAAGGCGACGCCCGACGCTACCCCCACTGTCACACTGGACAACTCAGACGCTTATCGACCCTGGCAGCCTGCGACGATTGCTCTCTGGTAGCGCGCGGCAGGATGCGATCGAGCCCACCGCGTCGCCTCTTGTTAATTTCTGGCCGAATCCTGAGCTGCGGCAGCGTGATGCAGCGGCTGTTCACAAATTCGTCCGGAAACGCGAGTCGGTTATTCGCTGTGTTCATGATGCGATTGCGGCAGCTGTCGATCGCCAGAAACAATACGCGGATGTGCGAGGCCGTAAACATTTCGAAACATTTGTCGTACGGGATCGCGTTCTATTATCGACGGCTGGAATTCAACCATCTTTAGTGACGAATTTGGGCACGAACAAGCTCGTGCCACGATATATGGGCCCATTTAAAGTGTCGGAGGTACTTGGCGATGTTTACACACTGCAACTTCCTACCGCTCTCCGGCTACCCCCACCTTCTACGTGGGACGCCTGCTTCGGTACCATCCTACCGTTATCCCCAGCGACGCTGGTTCCACGCGCCAGCGTCCCAGCGTTGCACGCGGCGACGCAGTTCCGCATTCTCCTGCTTCAGTTTGTCCACGCGACGATGAAGGCGACTCAGAAGCTGCGCGCTCGCAGCCTCCTCTTCACGGGCGCGGTCCACGGTTCCAGCGCAACAGCGTGGACATCAATCCACAAAGTGCGCGAAGCAGCACTGACGATCCAAGACGAAAGTCCGCAGATCTGGGCTGCCAGCGCACTGACGGAAAGTCGCTCGTGAACCGCCTCACGACTCTTCAGCATACGTTCAAAGGCAGCCCCGCCTTCCTTGTTCCAACGACTCACAAGCGCTGTCCACGCCTTGTCAAGAGACCTGATGGTCACGGTGCGGGTCACCGTGGCCGACTTACCCCGTGCCGCACGGAATCTCTCGAACAAGCTGCGCGTCTTGCCCGGACTGCGTGCGTCCACGATGACGCTGCCATCGTGCAGCGCCCAAGCCATAAGTGTATCCTCGTACGTGCTGGCGTCCTCGTGCTGCTCGTTCATTGCTGTATCTTCAAACGTCGAATGCGGTGTGTTTCTCATCTTTAGTGGGGAACGGTGTGACAGGCTAATGTCACAGTCGCCATTGTGATACCACGATGGCCAATCATACCTCAGGACAGTTTACTGGCTGGCGCGGTTCGAAGTGTCGGTCCACACAACGGAAGTTCGTGATCAAACTCGGCATGTCTCAAGTTGCATGTCTTCAGAAGTAGGACTTCGTTGAGCGTGTGCGATTTTATGAGGGGGTAGGTTAAATTAGTGTGAACGGAATCAGATCAGAAGACAGTTTTTAGCAATGGCGTGTGCATTTTGAATCAGATATAGGGTCAGGGTAAGGACTTTTTATTGGCTGCTGATAGGTACATATCGCACGAGTCACATCCGCCACCTGCGCCGGATCCAGACAATGAGGGTTTCATTACCGAATTGGACGCGAAGTAGCGTGATTCATGAAAGTGGTATATGAATGCACCTTCAAGTGCAATACAATTTCGTTATAGCCTTCATTCATTCCTTTTTTTGCCGCAAAAGTGTCTTCAGATTGAATCGGCCCATAATCGTCTCGGAGGGGCCAGATCCAATAGCATAGTAAGAATAGGCAATTGCAATAGCTTCCTTGTGCACACCTCGTACCGCTCCAGTCGTATCTGTGGCCAACAGACAGGTGCCGGTGGACCCACGTACGTCTGGTGCTCTATTAACACACACTAAGACCGAATATACACAGCACTTCCACGCACAATCCTTGCGGTCGTCTGGCGCTACGAGTCTCTAGTGATCTTGCAGGTCGTCCAGGGCTGCGTCGCGGGTTAATCTACCGCAGTGGGCTAAACTACCACGAGGGCTCCGATACCTCTCTGTGACTGTCCAGTATCTGGTGGGTAGGCTGCTGATACCCGTTTCCTTCCACACACTAGAACTTCGTTCGGTCACTACGCAATGCTTCTCCTGTTACGGCACTTCACTTCGGGGCTGCAGATGCACTGCAACTCAGCGCGTTCTCTTCTTCAGTTCTTCTTCTTATTCGGAGGTTAAACCTCGCAGCTGTCTTTTCTCTACTTCACAGCAAATCTAAGACTGACTGCCTACTTCACATGTGTCCGGCCTTGCGGCCTTTCCTGATTCTGCGATCTTCTACAGCTGCGACCTTCTGCGTTGAAGGAGAACCGCTCAATACAGTCAGATATCGCGTCTCCGCTGCTCACGGTCTTCTGCTATGCTTCCACCACGCGTCCGCTCTCCTTGAATGTACCCAGACCGATACAACGTCCTACAGGACCTTTGTCTCCGCCGCCACTATCACCGTCATCCTTCAAGTCCTCGCTGCCACTCCTGCTGATCTTCTGCTGTCCTTGTCCCGCTGTCCTCCTGCTCCCGTCACTCGCATGGTCCTTCTCCTCTGGCTATCCCGATCTTCGTCACTTCTTCTGCTGTCTGCAATCACTACTGCTCCCCATAGTATTCCATACTATTACTGCATCCTTATTGAGGTACTCCCACCGAATTCATGTCGACATAAACCAATAGATTGGTTTAGCAGCAGGAACATGTACGAGTTGTAGACTGGCGCCAATTACACAACCCTGATCACACGGCAGCACACGTTGGTTGGCCAGCAACGCATTTAGCAAAGCGAACGCGAGGTTATCCTCTTTCCTAGCTGTATACTACATTCACGAAGCACACAAGTCAGTCAAGATGCTCGAGGAGAGTTTAGCTCTCACAGCAGCTATGCTGGACCTCGTCCTCGTCGAGAACGCCGCTTTGCTCATCGCCCAACCCCCTGTGCCAAGGCCCGTCCTCGCACTGAAGGGCAACTTCAATTTCAACGCATTAATCGACGGAGACTGTCGTTTCAATTTCCGGGTCTGGAAGCGTGGCGTAATTTGCCTGCACAAGTCGCTACGGTTTGCATACCCCGGGCGGTACGGGGATCTTGGGGTGATGTTCGGAAGGTCTCCTACGGCTCTGTGCCTGATCTTTCGCTACATGGTGGACCTCATCTACGCTAAGTGCAGCGGGCTGCTCTCTCTTGAGTGCGGCATATTGAGCCCATCGAGGTGCGGGGCGTACGCGTCGTCGTCGTCGTCAAAGCGGACTTGTGCCTTGCGCTTCTTGGTCGGGTGAGAAGACTCCATGGTCGGTGGCTGGCTGGTGACTGCTGCTGCAAGATGTGGACTGTGCTCCACCAAATTGTGGTATACAGTTTTCGGATACAATGCTGGATGAATATAAATTTATATACGCTATTGTATACAACTTGTAGAAAGCTTATTAGTCGTAGCTACATCAATTGAACGAACGTGTGACGCTCGTCTCTGGCCTACCTCGCAAAAAAAAAAAAAAACTGGGCATCACACGTTCGTAGCTTTCTGCTAAACCACTCTAATGTCTTCGAACGCACTCCTAGCCGACACTATCAGCTCATGATGTCTAACTTCCAGCAGGTCTAACTTAGTTTTCGTATGTAAGAACGAAATAACAGTAAAAACAATACTTAGAATTTTGTTGTAATCACATAATTCATCCAGCTAAGAGCTGGCACCGTCGATAAAACAAAGTGTGATAAACTACTAGTGTTTATTCGATCAGGTTAGCCATCGTCTTCTGGTGCTTATTAAAGTAAATATATAATCCGATTATTGCTAATATAGTTGTGTGGAGATGCGAATTCTAAGCACTTTATTCAAATAGTAGAATTGTCAATATTGTAATCTCAAACAGAAGAAGTGTCATGGTTGAGCGAAGGATGTTAGAGGATCAGAAGACAATCGCGCCCGGCCCAATTAATGTCGGTGAGGTTGTCCACCCAGCTTTTAGCTGGCCTCCCAGCATATTTAGTTTTGTTGTAGGCAGCATATTGAGCCGAGTCGAGGCCACAGCTACAGCGATATAAGATCGATCAATTTCGCCTGGACGTGAGTGTTCCACATTTGATACGAAGATGGTCGTGGGCTCACTGCTAAGTAGCGGAAGCCAGTCGCGCAGCACTGTTGCATGATGATCTTCAGACAAACGTTCTACGCAGGTCTGCGGGCTGGCTGGAGAAAGATTCACAGACGCAGTGCCGCCTTGTGGATGTATCAGCAGTTTCGGAATTATGGAGCGCGGTCATCTTAGCACTGTTCCGCAAAAGTATGAAAGCGGTTTCCAGTTGACATGAAACGATCACAAAGCTACAATTGCTCTCCACGTCGTCTAGGCGTTCGTTAGCCTATCTACATTCATTAGCTTGAGACCCAAAATGAATCACCGCGACCTGAACTCGGGAAGCAAAGTTAAGTGACTTTGGTATCTCGCATGAGCACCAGGATAAGAGCGCTGGAATCGAACTTGCATCTCGAAAATAACGCTCCGCCGTTTGCAAGTGCGACCCGTGCGTGGACCGACCTAGCGCCGCCGAAATTCGGCCTGAGTTACTAAAACTTTTCCAGAAACTTATCGTATAAGGAAAGCTTCGAGACTCGAGTAGATGGTATTTTCTGTCAGCAAGCTGGTCAGGTCGTTAGTCAGGAAGGCATGGCGGCCGGATGTAATAGCTCTTCAAGGTAATGCATCTCCAACTCGCAAGCTGCTTACGGGCAGTATTCCCTTGCGCGTGTGTCGTTTGATATGTACAAACGCCCTGCATCCACCAACCTGATGGCGATGTGGCTATGGTCTCTGCTGGGCCACAGAGCTCACGTGTGAAAATGGGGGTCAGTTCCGGCTTCAAAAGCTACCAACTCTTTTCCTCGCGTGAACTTCATGGTGAAGTGGGACCAAAGGCGAGTTGCGTCGCCTTCAAAGCCCAAGCTCTGCCCGCGACCGTCGTGCAGAGACGTTGACGTCGGCTTCAACCGCGCGACGGTGCCGACCAGCAAGATGCGGCCGTGCCTTGTCGGGCGTGGCTCGATGGCCATGGATGCGTAGGAATTTGCCGCAGCGACACCTTTCACTTGACATGCTGCAAGCACATGCAGCAGCATTCCACCATTGCCACCGAAATAACTACACACGGACCCGTCTTAGTCCACTACAGGGATAGTAAGTAGTCTTACAGTTGAAGTCGTCTGCTTTATCTTCACGCTGGCGCCGGCGCACATGGGATTTATGCTAGCGTTGCTGGAGCTGTCTTGGGAAGACTCCTCCGCCGCATGCTACGATCAATACAAATGGGTTGACCCCGATATATTTATATCGCCCGTGCAAGATTGTCAAACCATGCCGCGACTAGCGACGGTAAGGACCTGTTGACCGTCTTGGGTGCGGGTTGCCCCACCAGTGAACATCACATCAATTCTGTTTTGCAGCTGGTGCTTTAGGCGCACGGCGCTCTTCAGTGCTAGCTAATGTTGACACGATCCGCACGTATGCTGGAGCGGCGACTGTGAGTGCAGTCTCCGCTAACTTTTTTTTACTGAACACAGGGTAGCTTACCTAACGAATGACTGGAGGGGCGACATCTAGCACAGTTTTAATATAAAGAAATTTAGAATTTATATTTTGAACGGGTCTTCCCTCCCTCCAGGATTGCTAGAAAATAAAGTTGCCATCAGATATCACAAAAAACCGGGCCAACAACGACCTTATGATAAACTCTCTGCTTCCCAGTCCGTCACTCACACTTCGGCTCGCTGCCACGCAGAGCTTCAATTCTTGACTGCTGAAGTGTCGACGCCTAAAGTCCAGTACAGCTGACGGACTCAGATCCACTGAGAGTAATTGCATTATCGGTTAAACCAATTGGCACCAATGCTGCGGGTGTTGTGGACGCTGGCGCTGGCGTTGGTTGTGGTGCGCGCTGCGGGCTCCACTAGCAGCAGTGGTGAAGAGATCGATGACCAAGTGAAGGCCTGGCTAGAGAATTATATGGAGGACGGCGAGACGCGGCTCTTTCCGAACGATATTAAGAGCGTATGGGGCAGCACAATCGGCAGTAGCCTCACGGCGAATTGGAAGGCTCTGCCAGTCGTGTGCGACGGCAAACCGTCCGTACAGACCAAGTCCAGCACACTCACGCCCAATGGCGGATGCCCCGATGTCTATACGAACGTCGGCGTGAGCTGTACGTGTCTCGAGGGCTACGCCAACTCCACTGAGTGGGAATTTTACATCCAGTCACGGACGGAGCTGACGGACCAACCGCTAACACTCGAATTCGGTGCCACACTTGGACTCACGTCACTTGTAACTATCGTCGCTCCTGACGACCTGACGTCCATCAAGATCGTCGGAGTCGGAGAAGATGCGATTACGCTTAATGTCACGGCCGAAGCTACTGGATGGGACGACTACGACACGTCCAATCCGTCCTTGATCGAGGTGGGCACTACATCGGCATTACAGAAAATGTGAGTGGCCAATTGTTGTGTTTTTGTACGATGAGAAATGATGTACTCACATGTTTAATTATATGCTGTCAGTACGATGGAAAATATCGACCTGTACTCTGCGTTGGATGCGTCGACGGACTACATCCCTCTTGCCATCCAGAATCTGTAAGTTACCCACTGCTCAGATCTCTAGTGAACATATACTTACTGACAGGTTCATTTTGTTATGTAGGACCCTTCGGTATACAAATATTAGTCAGGTGACATCGACGTTCTTGCAGGGTTTCGCCAGTCTCGAGTACCTGGATCTATCACACAACAAGCTCTACGGCACGTACTCTCGTATCTCATCACAAATGTGCACTGCCAACCCGTGTCCACTCAAGTCTATCAACGTGAGCAACAACGCGTTGACACAGATCCCGTACCGCATGTTCTACTTGAACCAGCTCAACAGTCTTTACTTGGAGAACAATGCAATCCAGAATTGGACCGTCTCGAGTGAACTGTACGAGAGCATTGCGGGGCTCACGAATTTCAACATGGACCCACCTACTGACTCGTACGCTTGCGACAATGGCACGTGGATGGCTGCACACGGAATTGACTTCTGCGTCCTGGACAGCACGACAGCGTCGACGTCGTCGGATTCTTCGTCCAGCAGCAACAGCTACCTCATCTACGTGATCGTGGCGGCCTGTATTGTGGTCTGTGTCTTGATCTTCGTGTTCATCCGACAGCGTCGTGCTCACAACCGTCGCAAAGACGGCGATGAGTCGGTGTTTGACCACACATTGTCGTTCGATTCACATTTCACGGCTAACACCAACATTATCAACGATCCTCTGATCATCGCGCACCGTATTCCGTTCAAGGATGTTAAAGTGGCCAACTGCATCAACAAAGGAGGCTTCGGACTCGTGTATAGTGGTGTGTACAATCGGCGTCGTGTGGCTATTAAGCGCATTAGAACGGATCTATGCCAAGATATGAAGCATGTGGAGGCGTTTATGAAGGAGATCTGCCTCATTTCGACACTGGAACATCCTCGAATTGTCGAATTTATCGGTGTGGCGTGGGATACCCTGCGCAATCTAAGCGCTGTGACGGAGTACATGGAGCGTGGAGACTTGCGTGAGGTACTGCGTAGCTTCCAGCTACGTAATACCCCGCTAACTTGGGAAGCTCACAAGCTTCGTATCACACAGCATATCGCTGAGGCTTTGACGTATTTGCACTCTTTGGATCCCAAGCTGATCCATCGTGACCTCAAGTCCAAGAATGTACTGCTGAACACAGAGATGGAGGCCAAACTGAGCGACTTTGGCGTGTCCCGTGAGCGCCACGCTATGGAGACGCACATGACGGCAGGCATCGGGACGTCTTTCTGGATTGCTCCTGAGGTTCTACTAGGCAAGGACTACGACGAACGTGCCGATATTTTTTCACTAGGTATTGTCATTTCGGAGATTGACACCGAGGATTACCCTTACTGGAACGCGAAGAACCCGCCTCAAGGAGGAAAGGTGGAGGAGACGGCTATTCTCCGCATGGTCGCTGCTGGAGAGCTCATCCCGGACTTCACGGAAAGCTGTCCCAAGGCTGTGCTGGAGCTGGCGAAGGCTTGTTTATCGCTTAACCCAGACGACCGGCCGTCCGCTACAGAAGTGGTGTATGCTGTCCAGCAGATCATGAGTCGTTCGTCTGTGAGTTATGGTGGTGCGAGTATGGACTGGTCGTCATCTTCGTCACAACCCATGTCGATATAAAGCTGGACTAGTTAGAGTTTAAGTTGTAATGTCAATAGCGTTGAGAAGTATCAACAAGGCACATCTGACGTGGTAATCATGTTCTCTAACTGCTCCGAACAGCACCATTCAGGGTCTCTTCTATCCGAACTTGCCGTCAAACCCAACGAAGCCCGTGATCTTGAAAATGGGGAAGAATGGCTTCTTGTGGAGGTTCGAACACCAGTTCCAAGCGCTCGTGAGTCGACCGTCAATACACGATCCAGCCTCGAAGAAATTGTCAGCGCCACTGCCGTCGAAAGCCTCGCGAAAGAAATCTGCCAGAATAGTGCGCTTCAGCTTGTGAGCACCACCGAACGTGGTGTCCACGTATCCTTGGATCGCCTTTGACGACTCGCACATGGACTCAATACTATCGATGGCCTTGACAATAGGACGCAGGATATGCCCCACTTGAGTGTACTTGTCAATGAACATGAGTGCGTTGGGGACATTCTTGTCGCCCAGATGGATCACACTCGAGCCCACCCACGAGTCTAGATTGCGCTGTGTTGAATGGAGGATAACGTGCATGGCGCGCGACACACGAGGCGCAGGCTGGATGCGGTGCAGACCTTGACCGGTATCCGTCAGCTCGTACCGGGTGCCGTCAGCGAGCAGATCCTCGTCTGTCAGACACCAGAGACGGAACATGTCGTGTGCGATCTCGCGCCAAAGCGTCAGCGATTGCAGCACATAGTTGTACTGTCGACTGTGCGAATGGGATAACCGAGCACCATCATTTCCGCTAATGATGGCCAGCGAGCTGTCTTCTTTCTCGTCATCTGGATTAAAGTGCGTGGTCAGCAACTTGATCATACGGTCGATCGGGTCGCGCTCAAAGTACAAATGGTAGTTGTTATCTGCGATCGAGTACAGGCACTGCTGGAGCGAGTCACGAGTGAGTCGCCTGCTCTCGTATTTGTCGCTCAAAGCACGAATAGCCTGCTCCTTCTGCTTGATCTGGCGCTGGATCTGGAAGCGTGTTTTTCCCTCAGGTGCTACCACCATCGTGGCAGTCTCAATACGAGCGTCACGTAGCATATCCAAAGCACCACCAGCCTCCAGCACATCGTACACAGTACGAATCTTCTGGAGACACGAGAACCCGAGCAGTTCCTGCAGCTCCGGGCTCACTGCATCCTGAAGCAAGTACATGAGCTTGCCGTACTCACCACGCATTTTCTCCGGGTTCATGATCTTGTATCGTCTGCCCAGCTCGAAGATCTCCTGGAAGAACTCGGCGCTCTCGGCGAAGTTCTTCTCGTCCAGGACCTCCTGTCCGGCCTTGTAGTCCGATGCAACTGCTAATGCTGATAGGAATCCGCACACATCTTGTAGCTGAGCACGCACGCGCTTGGCTGCCGGCAGGAACTTGGGCGTATCCAGCTTATCCGTGTAACTGCTTACACACAGCGCAGCCTCCAGCGCTCGCAGTAGCTTGCGTTCCTCGTAGGTAAGTCGCACAGGGATGTACTTGGCTCGCTCCAGCATCTTGGCGGCATCTTCAGCGCTTGCAGCGTTCGCGCTGCCGTTCGCGAGTCTTGCTGGGCCGAGCGACGACGGGTAACCTAACAGATAATGACCCACCATGTTACAAATGTTACGGCGTCCTGCATGTTCATCCGAGTCAGAAGCATCTGAATCGTGGTCGTCAGCGCCATGCATACCGCGATCAAGGTCCTCATCCTCACTGCTGCTTGTGTCTCCGTCCAGCTCGTCCTCATCGCTCTACAACCACAAAAACACAGACCAAACCAACATAAACACAAAGTACTCTGTTTCTCAGTCCCCTCAGCCTCCCCAGCGCATGCAATTACACCATCGTACATCGTAGTCCACAGCATCTCTCGATGTCTCCATTTCCACGTCGTTCGTGGCCTCCTCAGCTGCCGGAGCGGCCTTAGACGCCGGGAAACGCGGCTGAAACGTGTGTTTCCGCCTGTTACCCTTGCGGTGCTGGCCGCCGCAGCATAGCTCGCAGAAGTAGTCGTGACACTGTTCGCAGAAGAGTTCGGCCTCGTGTGCTTCGCACTCGACACATAGAAACTCGTTGCGTCGCGCCTGCTCCAGCTGAGCCGCGTCTTCGTCCCCAGAGTCCTTAGAGTCTTTGGACGCGGCCGCCGTCACGTGCGCAAACAGCACCCGACACTCCTCCGGCAGCTGTTCTTCGTCCTCCAGATCGTCGTCCAGCAATGCTGATAGCGTGCGCATGCGACTGATGCGCGCTAGGCGCTCGCCAGCCTCGGGACTCGACGCCATCGCCTCGGCCTTAGATAATCGCTCACTGAGCCAAAATCCATCAACAGTAACAGGTTTTGGTGTGGCACACATATATGGCTGTTTGACGCCCCTTCGTGTGCATTTTTTTTTATTGTTGAAGGATATGAGTTTGAACGCCGACGGAGGGCAGGCGACGCTATCGGATCTCAAAGAAGGTGGGTTTTTAGCTGCATAATGCATAGTCTGAACGAAATGGTGACAATGTGGTGCGTAGTGCTAAAAGATACGCTGGCGGCACGAGGCTCGCTGGATCAGATCAAAGCTCGAATTAGAGCGGAGATCTTTGCAGCGCTGGATGATCAGGTAGCGCTTAAAGCTTGTGATAGCTGGGTTTGAGGGATGGCTAGCTTGTAATATTGATGATGTAATGTTTGCAGGATGTTCCGAAGCCGAAGCTGTCAAATGAAAATCTGATCATCAACGAGCTCATTCGTGAGTATTTCGAATACAATGGTTATCGACATGCGCTGTCAGTTTTCTTGCCAGGTAAGATATTTTCTTTGAATGAAGACCAGGAGGTTAGAGGGAGGTGTTTATCAATTGATGTGTTTTGTGCTGGAATGCCTTTAGAGTCCGGACAGCCAGCTGAAAAACCATTCGATCGGCAGTTCTTGTCGAACGAGTTGAACGGTGCGAGGGGATATTACCGAATCGGCAGTGACCATCTCGTGTTGCTAATTACGATTACTGCGTTTTTCTTGTTTTTATAGTCACGGAGGATCCGCGATTCACGCATGTTCCTCTGCTTTACAGCATTGTCGCGAGTTTGCAGCAAAAACGAAGTACGAAGATTGAAAAAAAAAACGGTTAACCTTCATTAATTTTCGCTTACCGACAGTTTCCTTTGCATATACTCGTACAACAGATCAAGAACAGCAGCGAGAACGTGATCTCGACGTCGAGCATCAGATTGATCAGTTTGCAGCGATGCCGACGCACGACGATCATGAGGTGCGCAATCAGTCGCAAAATGGTCAAGAACCTAAAAGGCTGAAACAATGTTTCTATTGTATCTGCCTACTTTTGCAGCGGCGTAGTTTTGACGAGGATCAAACACACCAAACAAGAGTCGGTAAGAGTCTCCCAAGATGCGTGTCAATACCGGTGTCTGGTTGGAGGCAATTGGAGCTGACTGAAGCGCTTTGCTTACATCTTTTGCTCAACAATATCTTCTTAGACGGGACCAAGGAGCCCTCACCTGTGATATTCAGGAAGTAACAGATCACACACCTGTAGTTAAGCGGAGCAGATCGAAGCTGCCTACAAATGTGAAAATGTATCAACACAGTAAGGTGACAACTTGACAACTCACATCGTCGACTCCTGCGTAAATATCATTATTAATTGCCGCAATGTCGCCGTTGACGATCGCCAAACACCTCCAGTATTAGTGCGGTACTGATCGATTGAGATAATTGGCTACACAAGGTGCATGTTGCAGTTGTCGCGCGATTATGTACGCTTACTGTCGTATTTCATTTATTCTATACATAAGGTTTTTCAAAATCGATGGCCACGCACGCCACTCATAGTCCATTCGTCCGCGCATCAACCTGGCCGCCATGATCTCTGCGCTCGCTTGGGTACCCAAAGGCGCGTCGCGTCGCATCCCGGAGAAGCTCAAGCTGACCGACGATGAGGTGAAGATGCTGCGTGAAGCTGCTACAGAGGAGGAGGAAGAGGAGCAGAGCTCCATGGAGGCTGCAATGGCAGAGGAGGACGCAGAGCAGCAGAACCAGGACGAGAAGGACAGCAACGGCCTGCCTGCGTCTTTCAAGATGGACGAGTATGACGAGGAAGATGACGATGCAGCCATCAATAATTACCTTAGCGGTGGCGCCGGTGCTGTCGAGGAGGACGAGGACGAGGAGGAGGATGAAATGGCTGACCAGCCCGATGAGGAGGGCAACGTGGCAATGGAGGACGACGAGGACGAACAGGACGATGAGCTGGAGATGGACAAGGACGACGTAGAGATCCGACCCACTGACAGCGTTATCCTCGTAGCCAACACGGAGGAGGACTTCAGTAACCTCGAGGTGCAGGTCTATGACGAGGAGAACGGTGCGCTCTACGTGCACCATGAGATCAATCTGCCCGCCTTCCCGCTGTGTATGGCCTGGATGGACTGTGCTCCTGTCCCATTGGACCCAACTACAGGTCCGGTGGACGGCAGCTTTGTCGCGGTGGGTACGTTCAAGCCTGGTATTGAGATCTGGGATCTCAATGTACTGGACGTGCTTGAGCCGTCAGCAACGCTCGGCGGTGAACAGGATGAAGACCTGCGCGATGTGGCAATGCCCAAGGTGTCCAAGCGACGGAAGAACCGCAAGACGGCGCTCAAACCTGGTAGCCACCAGGACGCTGTCATGTCGCTCGACTGGAACAGCAGCCACCGCAACATGCTGGCCAGTGGCTCCGCTGATTCTACCGTTAAGGTGTGGGATATTACGACACAGAAGTGCTTGTACACCATGGCGCACCACAGCAACAAGGTGCAGAGTGTACGCTGGAATCCGGCTGAGACTACGGTGCTTGCTAGTGCGTCTTTCGACCGGACGATTGTTGTGCTGGATGGTCGTCAGCCCGACGCTTTCTCTAAGTTTCAGTTGTCTGCCGAGGTGGAGAGCATTGCGTGGGCGCCGCACAATCCGAGCACCATTGTAGCGTCTTCGGAAGACGGTGTTGTTGTGGGCTTCGACGTGCGAATGAACGGCTCGGCTCCTCTGTTCCGTTTCGACGCACACGCTGGTGCCGTGTCAGCCATTTCTTTTTCTGCCCAGGTACCTGGTCTGCTTGCGACTGCTGGCGTTGACAAAACTGTCAAACTCTGGGACCTCAAGGACAATGCCCCTGTATGCGTCACCTCCAAGGAGATGAATGTGGTACGTAGAAACTGCTGTAGTATATTGTTGTGGCCTCTACTGACTTTACACCGATGCTGTTCTGCAGGGTGAATTGTTCACACTATCATTCTACCAGGACTCGCCGTTCATGCTCGGCGTTGGTGGTTCTAAGGGTGTACTAGCGTTGTGGGATACCTCGGAGAACGAAGGTGTCGAGCGCCGATTTGGCTCTCGCGTGCAGGGAGCTGCCACGACTGCGTCTAGCGATATTTCGGCGTCGTTCCGGTCTCCGTACCAGCTTGGAGAAGAGTTGGCGCTCGAAGAAGAGCGTGAAAAACAGCAGCAGCAGGGCAAGAGGAAGTCAGGCAAGGGCAAGAAGGGCAAGAAAAACTAGATAACCATACACGATGCATCTCCACAACTGCCAAAATCTATTCTGTTGATACTCTATCCGCAGTATCACGCTTTCCACAGTCGAACGTACCGGTCACTGCCGTAAGTGGCTACAATATTGCGGTGCGGATGGTGGGCGATGCCGAATGCGTCTGCGTTACAGATTTGCATCGACGTCTCGAGTTCTCCAGTGGCTGCGGCAAAGCTTACGATAAAGCCCTTGTCGGTCACGCCGTACAGCCACTTGCCACGCATTGAGAGCGTGCAGGCAACAAAGTTTCCAACCTTCTTGTCGTTGAATGGATCTCCTTTGTAAGTCAGCAAAACTTCTCCCCCCATTGACACGCGAAGCATTTCACTGGTGCGTGTGCAAATAATGATGTCTTCATCCGTTCCAGACGCGATAGGTGTCAGCAACGCACTCACGATATCCACTTCTGCAGTATAGGACTCGCTGGGTGGTCGTACAGTCTGCAGACACTCTGTCGTCTTGGCATTCCAGATCTTCAGCGTGCCATCACTGGACGTCGATATAACCTTGCTGCCGTTTGATGAGAAGAAAGCCGTGTTGACGTAGCTCTGGTGGCCACGAAACTCCTTCAATGTCTGGCCTGACTTGAGACCGTGAATGCGAACAAGATGATCAAATGATGCCGTCAGCAGCTGAGTGCCATCTCGCGAGAACGCGATGCTTTGAATGCCCTGACTGTGAGCATTGTCAAAGCGACGTAGACACATCCCCGTTGAAACCTTCCACACCTTGACCTTGCCGTCTTCACTACCTGTTGCCAATAACTCTCCATCCCGACTGAAAGCTTCGGCCGTCACACTTGCGTCGTGCATCATAAATTCATCCTGATAAGATTTAGACAAATGTTAGCACGTAGGTAGTAGTGTCACGAAAGTATCAGTATTTCCGTGCACCTTTGCCTGATAGTCCAGATCCTTTCGCAACTTGCACTTTTCAAAGTCCCAGACCTCCACAAATCCGTCCTTCGCACCCGTCACAAGCATCCGTCCGTCACGACTAAACTGCGCGCATTGAGGCATGGAGGTCTTGCTAAACTTGATCTTACCCGCGGGTTTTCGCACCAGTTTTTCGGATCGGTCCACCACCTTCTCCTTTGCTCCTCCTCGAAACAGATCAAAATCTTCTCCAGGTGCCACCAGACCCTGCAACAACACAAATTAAAAGGTGAATATTCGATACCAACACTCTAAAACCTCCTTCAAACTCCGTCAGTACCTGCATCTGCTGCCATTTGAGAGCTTGGCCCAGCAGAACCAGCAGTCGGGACGGCTCCACACTAGCCACCTCATGGCGGAAAAGCTGTGCAACGTCGTCACGCCGTTTCTGCTTACTGCTACCAGCATATACCTCGGCCGGGTCGAAGATAACACGCTGAGCCAGTTTTTCGAGCCGTAGATAGCGCTCTGGCTGTGTCTGTTTCATCGTGGCCATGACTGGAGTAGTGCGTAGCAGTTGCACGGCCACGTCGCTCTCTTGCGCCTCCATCATGTCGAGCGCCACCAGCTCATACAGGTCCATCATTGCCGTCGTGCTGCATTCAAGTGCCTTAGTTTGCTGCAGAACGCGGTCCCAACGGCCGTGCGAGATGTCGCTGGCCAACGCATCCACCGACTCCACGGCGTTGAGACTCACTTGTGATTCTTCCTGCAACGCACGCATGGCGCCAAACAAGCGATTCTCCCGCAAGAACTGCAGGATCAAGCGAATGGCGTCGCTAGAATTGACTTCCAGCTCGCGCGGGGGCGCGTAGTCGTTAGACGCAGTAGACTCCATTCGTATGTATTGAAGGTACGTCTCAAAAGGGTATCAATTCATTTTTTTTAATGACTGAATCTGTATGAAAATATAATACAGATTCCGTCAAGATTTTACTACATGTTTTAACATGTTTATTCTTTGGCTTCTCCTAACCGATACCTGATACTGTAAACCCGAGATACTCCTATATATGATATCAGGGCAATCCACCGACGCGGTAGTTAGTAAAATATATCGAGTAAAAATGATACCTGTTGAATATTATAAGTGATCTTCAATTCTGCAGATCTAATAGTCTTCCGCTTGCCTGAAAGAGCTGGTTATCGATGTCTGGGTAGTTTTAGCGTCTTGTTCACAGCGGAGTTGATCCCGTACGCGTAGTTGTAGCTTTCGGAGAGCTCCCAGCAGTTTTGCATCAAGGTCCTGGTCCTGTAGAAACATGAAAATGACACTCCGTATTGCATCCACTTTCTCTTGTGTAGTGTGTAGGTGTCACTCTGAACGGACGCAGTATCGACATCATCATTAGGTTCATCCCCCGCTCTATCAATAAACGGCAAACCAGTCGAGTCACTTAGCAGCTCTTTTCTCGTTAGGGACTCCATTGCACTATCTCTATCAGCACCATTGCAAACGAAATCGTCGATGTTCATTGGATCTCGAACTCGGTGACGGTTCAAGCAGTAAAAAATCTCGTAGTTCAGAAGTTAATCCGCCTCCCGTCGAGAGCGACGGTTTGATGTCATCCGAGGCACCATCTTAGTGTGTTGAAAGCAGGTTAAGACAAGATCACCGGCCTCGGCACGACCCAGCTCGCGCCAGCACGATTTCACCCACCACTTTGCTAAGAACTGATCTACGTCGTAGATATGACGATTAAGATCTTCTTCTTCTTTGTCAAGCGCCTGTTGTAGTTGTCTGCGTCGATACCGCCGCTTCAATGCCGCAATGATGCCTGCATCAAGCGGCTGCAACTTAGATTTGGTATTCAGCGGCAAGTCAAAATGCCTTCACACACTCCAGGTCCAAGCCTACCTCTATGAGACAGGAGGCATTATCCATCACCAGAACTTTCTTTCGCTTCTGGTTTTCCATGTCTGCTTCAAAGCTGCACAGTCACTCGCGAAACAAAACTACAGTCATTCACGCTTTCTTGTTGTTCCGATACGAAAAACCCAATTGCTCTGCTGTGTTCTTCTTAAAACAGCGAGGTTGGAATATAATATAATAAAACGTGGTTCTCGGGTGTTGGATTCATCTGCATTGTGAGCCAGCGCGACCGTAATTCTAGTTTTGTTCTTTTTGGAGCCTTCATTTGGATAGGTAGCAATAGCTTTGTCCGGACAAAGCTTGTAGAACAAGCCTGTCTCGTTAAACTTGTAGACGTCTCCAAGAGTGTATTCAGGCACGGTTACCTGGATGTTATCTAAAAGACTCCACCCATAACAAATAATAAAATAAAACCTAAAACAGATAATAATGGTGTTTCAAATTTTAATGAACCACCCCATAAGGTTGCTAATTTGGGAGTGCAGTGGTGTTGACAGATTTACGTTCCCCGTGTGTACTAAGGCTTTTGAATCCGTGTCGTAGTTGAAATGATTGCAACCAGCCATTTGAGAGCTGTATCTGACCCTATGGCTCAACTCTCAGAATCGGGCCTTTGCCTTAGCTACACCCAATTCAGGAAACAGTATAATCCGCGAGCGGCGGGCTGATCTGTCTTCTTCGCGGATGCTAAGATAGCGCTCGCTCTCCTTCAGAATTGTTGAAATAGTAGCTTGTGCAGGGCGTATGACTAAAGCAAACTCTTTCTGCGCTTTATTGGCCAATTGATTCTATGTCAGCGATGGATGCTCTTCTCGCCATTGGCAGGCACGCTTTTTTGCTCATAGTTGCGGTTCCCCACGTGGTTCTGCTTCCTGATTATTAGAAAGTAGCTTGATGTCGGGAAGTAAAAATTCGCGATAAATCTACCTTAAGTCCTTGAGCTTAATATACCAGAGGGAAAGCTTGTTTCATAATGGACGCCAGAAAGGATGTCCGTTGCATAACAGACGATAC
>NW_008649001.1:403413-406094 GCF_000247585.1 Phytophthora nicotianae INRA-310 | reverse complement strand
CGTCATGGCGGGCAATTCTTCAAAGTCATGCCCGTGTCGACACACATACGTGACGTGGCGACAGACCAGACTTTGGCTGGTAGTAATAGACCACGTACAAGCCCACTCAATTGCGTTGCATATGAGTAGCCTTCCTTCCTCAAACTCGAAACACCAACTTTTTGTCTTCAGTGTGATGCGCTTTTCATTGCTATCATGTATCGATCTCATTGGCATCGAACCTTAGCCCGCCCACAGTCGCTCGTTAGTCAAAACGGCAGGAACGGTATCAGGATTACGCGACATGGCGTTGTGTTGATGGAGTGCTTGCAAAGTTGGTGGGCGATGTTGGGTTGGCGTTTGAGTATACTACCAACTGACTGACCTACTGCGGTTTTCTTTTGCATCAGTTATTTTAAAATAATGCCAGATTGATTCAATCCAATTTTGTGGTCGTGTTACCGACTGTAAACACCTTGTCGTGCAAAGAGTTTCTCCTCATATCTCGATAAATCTTCCAGTTCTCATCCAAATACTGGCGAACCCTTTACAGCCACCTTGACGGAAAGCACAGAACGCATTGTAAGTGCGGGCAAATACGTAGCTGACTTACTATCATCGAAGAAAAAGGATACCCGGTAGGACATGGTTGTACTTGTTTCTTTAAGAAAAAACTATTAATGTGGACCACATTTGAAATCGGGAAATCAGTTGCTTACCAGTTAAATGAGTACTACCACGCGTACGCGAGAGAATCAAATCTTGTGGGCACTCCCTGAGGACGTTTGAAATAAGTATAATCTTACAGTGTAATTTGTGTTTAAAAAATCTGCCAGCTCCTCTCGGACTGATATAATAGCGTTTATTTTATCTTGATGGTATTTCTTCACACCTCAGTATACACAGTAGTAGTATAAAGCTCTGCTCTGCGCATAAGGCTGTTACCCCCCCCCCCCCCCCTTACACGTGCTTATTAATACATTGAGGTTAGTGTTGCTGCTACTGTTGGTAGAACCTGTATAACGTTGATTCTATAACGTTGAACGTCCGAAAATGATATAGGTGAAAGCAAAATGAAGGGGTATATTATCGTCATCGACCTTACCAAATTCCGACGAATAACCGAGCATAAATTGCACGCATCAGGAAACAAGACATAGCATTGACTAAATCGGTAACGCAGCATGTGTTACCTATCGTTGCATGGTAACAAATAACGTTGCACAAATCATTGGCGCTGCTTTGCAGCAACGTTATCTCATACATCTATCGCTCTACTAGTTTTATTTTGGAAGCAAAATTCTAGAGAATTCTATTTTGGTATCACGAGCATCTTCTTCAACGCCTTGCTCTGTTGCGTAGATCAACGGCCTATACATGATGAGCAATAAAAGGCGAAACCGGAGCATTATAACGTAGTCAGCCGTAGCGGTGTCCATTTAGAATCCTCTAGTAGGTATGTGAACATAGGTGTACACCGCATTAATCGCAGCTGCCATCATCAGGTACTTTCGGACGCGAAGCCCAGTGTTTGGTAGGTACGTGTGCTGGAAATTCCACAGGCTGTGTTGTAACCGATCTTGTGCTTTCGTCCAATGACAGAAGAAATGGCATTACGCAGCGGTTTCAGCGCAACTGAACACTATAAGCTCATGGACCCTCTGCTGCATAGCCGTGACTTGTTGCACCATATTTAAGGGCGATTCGCGAATATAGCAGTCCAAACTGCTGCTGCTAGCCTTAGCAAGAACACCGTGTAAACTAAAGAGCGGTCGTTGGCTAGAACTTACATGCCTTCTAAGCCGGACAAGTATGGCATCAGGTTCTATGCTATGGTGGGATAAGGTAGATTGTATATTCATACTATCAACGACAATGGATCTAACAATACTGAGCCCAGATACCCGGCGGAGCGTTATTGCAATATGTTTTCTGGGCTACGGCGGCCGCTTGCAAGGACACTACCACTTGAAGATATCTCGGTGAAGCTGTAGTCGGTCTTAGCTTTCTGGGTGGCAATTCACGCTGACACATTATATCCAACAGGTCGCCGTCTTGTTGTGCGCGATAACTTCTACATTAGACACGAACTGGCAAAGGCTGTACTGGCGTTTACGGATGGCGAGGTTAGAATGGTAGGGACGTGTAACGTTAATCCGATGGAGAAGAGGAGTAAGTCAGAAATTTCTCTCTCTGTTGCGCGTGTGAAGCTTAGGGAGAGAGGGAGCTGGGAATTATACCTGCCGTAGACGTTCAACTTGACTGGAGTAATCCTCAAGCTGGATATTTATCGCTTGGCTCCGCAACGAAGGCAGCCCGACTCCGCAACGAAGAAATCAACTCTGATTGGTTAGAAACAATAAATAAAAAACGGTACCTAGCAGAAACAGTTATTTACACTTTCCAGACAGACAGAAGAGTGGTGACTCCGACATATCAAGGGCCACGGCGTTGTCGTTAGAGTGGGTGTACCGTGCCGTACCATGAACTGCAAGGGGGTATACGTGGCTACAAAGGTAGGGGTCTCAAGTAGTCTCTCTCTTCATCGTGCTAACGAAGCTCCCGTATACCGAAGGAGGTAGGTCACTCTATGGCGTAGGAAATTATTGACGAAGCATCCCTGAATTTTACTGCGCTCATTTGTTAGGCCCTAGGTCACGACAACACTCAACTCAGAGCAGCTTTGCATTCTTTCAAGACAT
>NW_008649001.1:389637-401543 GCF_000247585.1 Phytophthora nicotianae INRA-310 | reverse complement strand
ATTTTGTTGTGCAAATAACTCCATATAGGCGGGTAGGGCCTTAAATTCCGACTTGTCATCAGCCTCCAATCGTGATAACGCAGCACGAATCACTCTGTAGAGAACCGCTGACTTTGAAGCAACATCTACATTCTCTAAAACTCTTAGATTGTTCACAACGCGGGACCTAGACGTGTTATGTCCTTCTAAGATAGAAGCTTGAAAACCAGGCATTTGCTCGATTTGACGCCCATTGGGGTTGGCCGAGCTGGTGCAGCACTGCGCATGATGCAAATTGTACTTTGAAATATACCAGAAGTTGTCGGGAATGTGGCTGAGCTTCGTAACTGGCCTCTTACGGTTGCTTTTTGTTTCCTTTTTGACACGTTTTCTAGTTATCGAGACAAACCACTTGCACCCGTGTGCAGTACACTCCCATTTTCTGAAGTTGCCGTGGTTTTTAGCAAGTCGAACACTTTTGTTGCAATTCAACGCGAAGTCGCTTATGAATCTCCCTGCTAATTCTCCGGATGAAAACACTGCATGTAGCCCGACCTCTGTGTATCCATATTCGGTAAGCAGATCAATCGGCATTCGAATGCTCGGCGATGAAGGCTCCTTTCGTTACGTTAAACTACACAGACAGCGTTGTATTAATAAATAACATTTTTTCGAAACTACTCGCTTAAAATATGTTTAAATAAAGCGCAGTTTATGACCTAATTACATAGAATATTTAACCAATCAGAGTTGATTTCTTCGTTGCGGAGTCGGGCTGCCTTCGTTGCGGAGCCAAGCGATAAATATCCCCTCAAGCTGCCGATAACCGTGCTCAACAGAAACTTTCAGTAGCAAAAAGAACAGCATTCTCTACTACAGTGAGAATAGTGGACCACGCCGGATTCATTATTTTCCTGGATAAAAAGTCTGTAGTCTTTCGCACGAACGGCCTCAGTGGAACTCCTTCTCAGTGTCTCCTGATCGGATCGTCACCTGAGGCAACTGGGTTGTGTCACGGCCTTGCTCCAATCCATCGATGGACAGGTGGATAGAATTTGCATCGCAAAACGCTGGACGCGTCAGCGGTTATAGCTGTCTACAGCATATTTATGAATGCAGTTGACCGAGCGGGTCAGTTGAGAAGTATCAATCCAATACGTTGAAAAGAGGCTCGGTTGGAGATGAGCATATTTACCTGGGCGATAAACCTGTCGCTCATCAACGCATTTTGCTTGATGAACAAAATCCCTCCCGATAAGTGTAAGCAGCTTTCACTGCGCGAACTTAAGCGACGAGTTGCTGATCATATGACGGCAACACACTTTTGCCTAATCCGAAGAAATCGCCAGGCGACACCTCAGCGAGAAACTGTGCAAGAAATAGTTGGCGCTGACACAAGCAAACACATACTGACACCAGACTCCACAAGCACTCAAATGGAAAATTATCGTGCTATTTGTGCTCGTTGCGGGACCTTTTAAAAAGTACGGGTGCACGGCAAGCTTGCGTGGCTACCATGTTGAGTGCTTCGCCGCCTTCCACTATATATGTGCGTTTACATTAGAGTCGCTCACAGCGAGGTCCGCAGTGGATGAATGTATTACCGCTTCGGACAAGAAACTACAGGCCGAGCTCGGCTTAAAAAAATAGATCCAAAACAAAAGTAGATGATCTGACGCTGCCAGAGGCTTAGATTGCTGACCAACAATAAAACCACCTTTGTGTAGATATCAGAGTGAGATGTGTCTTGATGCAGACTAGAAATTGAAGCGTGGGCTCGTCAGTGTTCCATGCTTCAGGAAGTGATAGAGCTGATATAGCGCAGCACCCAGGTTTCGCCGGCCGCGATGTCTCCGCCTGGCCGCATCCTGAACAGACTCGCAGATATGTACCCCACGAATTATTCCCACTCACATGGGGTGCTATCACAGCAACGGCATCTCTGACCATTGACTACATAGCTCGCCCTTTCAAACTTTTGAAGTAAAGTGCCGTGGAGCACATCGTATTCTTGCCAGACCCACCATAACTGTTTTGGTTGGGTGGGTTTCTTTGTGAGCCGCCAGCTGAGGCATGTAATGGCGTTGGCTAAGCCACTTGTCGATGCAATTGTTGCGCGTTAAGCGCACTCACTATTGTATATTAATGGTATGTTAACAGTTTATCCACCTCCTTCTCAACCCCGTACACACCTTGGCTCAAATTTGAATTCTTGTGTACGTCCAAAGATCCATCGAAAGCAGCGCGGCGAAAATTGTCTCCGCGCAGTCGTGCTTAAGTTGATCGCTATTGACTGCATGACGGCTTGCCGACGTACAGTGTTGACCGCGAAGAACTGTAACGGGGTTACACCCAAGTGGCTACGTGTAGCCACTTGATTACAACAATGGGTCTCACCTTGGTGTGAGATACACCAATGGTTACATTTGACAGACCACTGGTCTGTGTGCATTTAGACTTTCTATTGGTTGAAAGGCAATCTCTTTCAACCAATTAGCTTAGCAGGATTCTGCCAACCGCTCGTTAGCAAACACCTTTCATTTAGAATATCACTTTAGGAGGAAACCCAAACACAACACATAAAGATAAACAACAGTTCTCGATTTTACGGTAAATCGGCTTTGCTTTCTTATTTAAGTAAATATATACTTACAAGACGTAAGTATATTTAATCTAAGTTTAAACAAACTACGCATACACGTGCGTCAACGTGTAAGCCGAAGTAGTGGGCATACAGTGAGCCCAATACACAACAGCCTCCGGTGTGACCGGTTTGTTGCCAACCACGAGCCGCCGGTTTAGGCTAATACTGCTGCACCGCTAGTACGACCTAGGTATGTTACCCTAACCGCTACGTTATGAGACCTCCTGATTCAATACGACTTTGCTAATACGATGTGACTGCAGTGGCTCTGAACAAAAGGCCGTTGGCTTTAGGCTGGGAAGCCTGGTAATCTTGTTCTGCAACAATGAACCTGAGTCCACAGTAGCGCCGTTAGAAATGTAGCATCTCTGAAGTTGCACCCAGCCGAGGCGCAGAAACGTAACCTGGAGCAGCAAGTATTTAAAAAAATGCTTTGATAGTAGGGTTTCTTGCCCAAGGAAGTTTCTTGGTAACACAAAAATAGTGTGGTGTCTTTGCTATAAATTTTTCAGCACTACATAATCCTGTGAGCTAGTCGTTAGCACCAACATACAGAGTAGGAAGCAAATCGATATAAGTCGACACAGTCAAGGACGGCAAAAGCCGACTTTAGACATTTTTTATTATTATTCTGTGCAAATCCCCGATGGAGCCCTCTTCTCCTTTGCTCCATCTTCTTGCTTAATCTAAGATTATATATAGTCAGAAGTAACCATTAAATACAGAGTCAACACACTAGTTAACATTGACGCGGGGCTGTAAAGATCGTTTAAATTATAACCCCAGCAAGAAAAAAGGACAAATGTTAAGATTGTGCTTGGCCTCAGTTTTGGTAGATACTCATGTATATGCATATTGAAAAGTAGCTATCCCAACAGTGTTGACAACGCTTTGTTAAACCTGCGTGTTGCTGCTGGAACTGCTAAGACGCAAGGTGTCTGGAATGGCTACCAGAAGACGATTTGTTCTTAACGTTATAAAACATTCCTCACATTCATAGTATAACCAGGAGAAATTCTAATCCCATACAAAGTAGCGCCAGCTGTCGCAACTGTCATTATAGACATAGGCAATTATGGCTATGCCTTTTAATGCTTTGGTTCGCTTGTGTATAGTATGTTCTTCTGTTTTTTTTTGTTTTTAAAGAAAGATAAGAATGGATCCGTTTTTATTCTATTTCTCTATATATACGAGCCTTATTTGTTTTTTACCATTCTCAATTAAACCACGTGGCTTCTGCATGGTGTATGTTTCCCATGCGTTTATCATCCAATCATACATATGTCAGTACTGTCGCTCTAGGAGCGAGTGTTGACTTCGGGTTGGTGTCTGATCTCATCGCTGCGACTGCGTACCTGTGTTCGCTTGTCACAATTCCTCCTTCGGCGCCCGGAGCGCCAGACCACGTCGACCTCGGAGACTACACGATTGATGATCTACCGGAGCTCCTGACCGGTGATTCAAAGTCCCTGTTAGAGCTCGGCCCGACTGCACAACCACCGTCGGTTTCATCATATCCCACCGCGGCGGTACTTGTCGCCACTAGACTCTCTGCTGGCCCCTCCATGTTCATCCCCGTCGTCGCCTGCGGTTTGACATCCACCAGCAGCCCTAGCATAGCCCGTGCCACTTTTGCTACGCTGCCTGCACCAGCTGTACTGAATCCTGCAGCTGCAGCGTCGCCTGCAACGGCGCCGTCGTAGTCTGACACCGGACGTGACAAGGAAGATTGGGATGGCCGACGATCCTGACCCTTACGCTACTGTAAAAGGTACTCAAGTTTTGCTGGTGACGCCCGACATCCTCCTCTGCCGTCACCGCCAGAGCACCGACCGTCGGCTGACCGACGTTACCGCTTTAACTCTGAGCACCTGTCGATTTGGAGGCGGAATCGCTGTTCAAAAGCTGGTCGACCTTATGGAGACTCCCCGCTCGGTGTGTATCTCGGCGAGCGAAGCTTTCGTCCGTACCAGTTCAGCTAGAGAATCATTAGGACATCTTCTGGAGAATGCACTAAGTCAGCGAATAGAAGATAACCGGACCTTTCCTTTAGCGCGTTCAACAGCAATAATCTGACCGCAAGAAACGTCGTAAAAGCAAGAATAAGTTTTAATACTTGCGCTGTAAGTGGGGTGACCTACTGGTCGGTAGTCTGCTTGACAAGGTATTGGACGGACTGCTGTCAAAGATTCCAGGAGGGCCACCCGAACCCGTAGCTGCAAGCAATTCTCAAGTAATGGTCCACCTGCACGCTTTAGACCGAGCTTAATGAGATTCAAAATACAATTTTGCCATTTGCTAAATTGACAAGTCAAAACATTTACTATTCTTAAAAACGATAAGGAAAAAAGTCCGCTAAGTCATCAACTTTAAACTGTGTCTTCAATCACAATAAAAATGTTTTTAGTTTTAACAAATAGTCTATGTACAAATTTCATGCTGTATTTTGTTTTGACGTAGATATAGAATCGCTCATTGGTGTCAGAGCAAGAAAAATCATGCAGTTATCTTATACTTTATATGAAGTTGAACGCTCATGCTCTTTACTGACCCTAACCTTCAATCTCAGTTTAGCCTTCAGTAGGTAATGTGACACTTATTCACCTAGGGTTTGAAGTCCAACGTACCCCCACACTCCTGGTTGCAGATATGTGGGCTCATAATCTTCGTCTTCAACTGCATCGGAATGATAAAAAGCTACGTGATGACCATTTGCGAGTCGTGATAGACTCTTCAATTCTTTCAAATAAACTAGGTTCACGTCTATTGCAATGCTCTCCATGACATTTTCCCTATGTGGCCTTGATTGTGACCAGCATAGATGTTTGGTTCTGGCAGGCTCCAGAATTCTATCCGTTCGCTCTGTAGATATCCCAGGTAACCACCAATGTTTGTCGAGGAGATTAGTCAACTTAATTTGATCATTGGAGTCTATGATGTGCACCTTTTAGTGATACAGGGTCGCCGTACAGTTGATGGAACGCACCATTACACACACTGCGCTCGAGGTTGTGAACAACAACTTTGTGTGCTTTGTCCCAGCTTTCAAATGTTTCCGCCAATGCCCAGACGCTTGTTATTTGATTAATTGCGGAAATGCAATCATCTACACATAAGCGCATTGGAATGTCATTCTTATCACGGGTAATTTGAAGGCTGTTACGTCTAGCAGCACCGACCCGCCAAGGCAGAATATGAGTGACAAAAATCGACTGACTTCTCTTTCGAGTTGTCTAGCCGCCGCTTCATGGATGCATCAGTACCTCAACCGTGGTTGTAAATTGATATTTAAAATGACGATAATGATCTGTCCAGTATTTTATAATTTTCTTCATGTAAGGCCACCACTCTTTATAAGACATTTTCCCATACTGCTGGACAGCTTGCAAATACCACCACAGCGGCAATTAAATGCATATCAGTCTCAGCATCGAACGTCCCAAAGTATTTAGCCATAAAAGTGTCCGTATCCAGTGTGTTCTTTATCTTCTTACCAAACAGCTACGTTCGGCACACTCACTTGCTCATTTTCTTTTTAGCTTGGACAAGGACGTTGCGATTGATATGCCAACGGTGTAGTAGCTTGGAAGTGGAAGGAAAAGCTTGGGCCAACTTGGTCGTTTCAGGGTGGATCCACATCACATATCGAATACGGTTAAACGCGTCAACTTCGTGGTAGCTGTGGAAATTCTCCGCCTTCATATGAGAACAACGCATAAACACTTGTACTAGGTGCTAATATATCGGAGCGCGTTTTGCTTTTGGCGTAAGTAGCATCCTTCGTTATCACAAGTGGGTTCGCATCTTTAGCCAGCATGGTCGTACCGATTTGAGAAGCTGAAACTCCAGTGGCGTTTTGTAAAGTCATGAGACCGACCTGGGTTAAATTAGTTTGTGTTGTTCGACGGATACACTGGCGATTATCTGGAACAGAGATAATAGTTGTTTCTTCCTGCTCGTTCGCGCGAGCTTGCTGCGGCTGTTGAATAAGTGACATGGATTCCGGAACCTTTAGTGAGTGGGAGACTTTAGTAGTAAAATAAACGCAAGTCAATGTGCCCTTGGATCGAAAATCCACAATGAAAGTTACGACGAGTGACCACAACGAATACCTGCGACGTTGGGCTTGAACATGGCACAATTGGGACGGTAACGTAAGACTTAACTGTGGAAAGTATGTTGGTTAACTAAATGAAGAAAATTTGATGTAAGTAATATCTAAGGCTGTTGACTAAATGAAGAAAATTTGATGTAAGCAATATCTAAGGCTGTTGGATCAATAACAAAAGTAAGAAACTTTGTAGGGCGTTCGAGTGGGTAAGGTTGTGACTGCGACGGTGGTGTGGGATGTGGCAGTTGAAACGTATTGAGGCGCCATAAAGTTCAGATGATTAACATAAGTACAAACTTTGGGGTGGGAAAGGTAATGGCTGCGACGGTGGCGTCTTACCACACGAGGCTGTAGTGGTTAGTACTTAGTTCGAGTTGCTTTTGCCCTTAGTGCTAAATGGTGAGGGATGAGAGAAAAAAGAACTTGTGGCTTGTAAGTAGTCATTATCCAAGAGCTCGTAGGTAACAATTTGTTCCTTATGATTATATCATTGTCAGAGTGTTGGTTGTAATGTCGCCCGTAAATGACTCAAGCAACATGCATTGGATATTAATAACATATACACGGTGATAAATATTGACAAGTCATTTAAACATTTCTATAATTTCCTTTCATATTAAGCAATACAGTTTATATGTTCTCGCGGTGATTCGTACCTCCAGTAGTATCGCCCCAACAACTTTGGATAAAATCCAGAGAACTAACTCTTCATCTCTGTAATAGGACGCATATCATGTCCGACATGTTCGCTACCTACGTCTGTGAAAGAGGTGGGAAGCAGTTCACACTGGAAAACAACAGAACACTGTTGTCTATGAAGTATTTGCACAGTTGGGTAAATCACAGTGAAAACTTTGTGAACCCTAATACTGGGACCCATACTAACACTATTGAAGGGTTGTGGGAGACGCGGATCAAGCGTCACATCAAGGCAATGAGAGGCATGGGCATCGACCGTCTAGGCGCCTATCTAGACGAGTATATGAGGCGATCCTGGATTTTCCCTGCTAAACCTACCTCGGGTCAATTTATGGCAGGCGTGGTAGTTGCAATTTTAAGAATCCAGTAAATTTGTTTGTTCATATCTGAATTTCTAGTTTAGAACACAGTTTCTAAAAAGCGGGCGCGTTTCCGGGGAGAGCCGTCAAATAGATTTGGTTCTCTTTCCCTTTTTCTCTTTCCTACTTCCAGGACCATTTCATCACATTTCACAATTTCCCCGGACGGAAAGGAGCGTGATATCAGTCCCTCAGTATATGTTGTCCCAAATTTTACATCACGAGCGTTGATGTACCTATTTCCTTTAATATCGAGTAGACGATATCCTTTCTAATCTTCGGAGAAACCCAGCAATTTGCACTCTACAGCCCGCTCACTGAGCTTCGGATTGGCCTGCTTTTGATTTTGGTACATGGGCGTAGCATGTACTTCCCTATATTTGAAGATCCACCCCAGTTGGTTTGGTCCCAAATAGCGCTTCGTGTGGACATATTCCCTTAAGTCGGGCTGTCGGTATACTATTAGTTACCACTGTCATATATTTCAATTGATCTGGCCACCATTTAGTAGCCATACCTGACCTTATTAATGCGCACCGAACTTTACCCATTATTGTCTGGTGAGCTCGCTCAGCGGACCCATTTTCTTCTTGAGACTCTACATTTGACTTTTGGTACACAATTCCATTCCTAGTGCAGTTCCCTTTTAGAAAATCGTTGACAAATTCAGTACCGCCGTCTGTTCTTATCCGTTTTTCCTTGAATGGGAATTGTTTTTCCAGCTACTTAATAAGGTTTTTTTTTACTATAGTCCCTACCTCTTTAAGAGACTTCATTACAAAGTACCATTTATAAGCAGTAGCATCGTCCACTATTGCTAGAGCGTACTGGTGCCCAGTAGTAGTATAAAGACCCTGGGGTCTTATTTTCCCCAATGAATCCATATGCAACGTGTGCAGCGGCTCAGATACCTTTTGGCTCTTTTGTATGACAGTGTTTCCATGCGAGTTTTTTTATTTTATTTTTGGGTTAGTTTTATAGTTTTCTGTTCGTACTTTTACGCAATCAAGGATGCATTATCCATGCAGGCGTAGGGTAACGCTAGTTGGGCACTAAGTTGTGCCCCATCTGGAACGAGTAGTTGATGGTCCTGGCCAGTTCTTCGTACTCTATGTCCCAGTGCCATTTACCGCCGCGCATGAAAGGAGGTTTGATTTTGCCAATGTAGTTACACTGTGTTTCCTCGCCTTCCTCGTCGCTGGAAGTTTGCACTGTCAAAATACTCCAGTTAATCACACTGGCCGGCTTTTCCGTCAATCGCTTAACCAAAGCATTGACCGAATACTGAGATTTTCTTGTGTCGTCGCGATCGAGGCACCGTGTCTTCTTCCGTGGTCGCCCTGGAGGTTTACGGGCCGGGAAATTACGAATCATCATCTTCAAGTCAAGCGAATCAACGAGATGTAGAGTCGCCAGGATATGCACACACAGCCACCCAGTTTGGTAGAACTCCTTGCAGTCACATTTGTACTTGTTCCGGATGCGTTCGATTTCGTGAACACTCCATGACGGAGAGTCCCAATCATGGCGGACTGGAAACTGTGCCATAACCTTTACAGCGTGGAGTGACAGATACTTCAGCGGGATATTTTCCACGGTCTCATTTCGCCTAAGAACCTCCTCAAGGGAGCCTTTGTAGGTCCGAGTTCTAAACCCATCTACCTTGACTCCAAGGGCGTTATCGTCTCGCACTACGTAGGGGTAAGCGTTGAAGAAGTACCGATCAATGTTGCTGAGTTCACGGGGGCTTTTTCCTTTGTGTTTCGGGTGGTGGTTATCATCTTTGCACAGTAGCAGAGCGGTCGTTAGCAGGTCAGAATGTACAGGTCCCGATGCGAAATGCCGAATAGGTTCAGTGCCAATATCCATAGCACTTGCTATCAAAATTTTGGGCAAAGTCCCTGCCAAAACGTGACCTGTTGCGGCCCGAAGATGGTTTACTGCAGTAGCCTTTATCTTCCGATAATGCGATTCAATAGGATTTTGATTCGGTGCAACCCCTGGCGCATCGCTCGCACTGTAAAACTATAAATCACAAGGTTCCGTCAGGTACTCTGTCTCGAGCCATTGGGC
The DNA here is from genome assembly GCF_000247585.1 of Phytophthora nicotianae INRA-310. Taxonomy (NCBI): domain Eukaryota; phylum Oomycota; class Peronosporomycetes; order Peronosporales; family Peronosporaceae; genus Phytophthora; species Phytophthora nicotianae. The sequence goes on along the minus strand of NW_008649001.1, from coordinate 391,678 downwards.
GTATTCGATTTCACCAAGAGTAACCCATTTATCGACCACCAATGCACACAAAGCTTCAACTTGGCTTGCAGACCGGGCCTAACTCAGATACTCGAGTTGCGTCTTAATGTTCTCATCGTAGCTCTCCTTCTCAACCAAAAGCCCCATTTTCTCACGCGCCTTTCTATGTAGATGCGGCCAACAGTTCAACAACTTTATCTCTGGCCAAATTTGGCGGAAAGCATTTGCAATTGGACGTGAGTGATCCATTGAACCGAAACGAGGACACAGGGAACCGTTGAAAAACTCCAGGCAGCGGTGTTGGCATACTTGAAAAAGTCGGTTGGTGGCGAATGCTGTTTCGGTACGAACAAACATGAAAGCCATGGGATAGAAGGTCTGGTGGTATTTTTCTGTTTCACCGTAGTGCACCCCGAATGTTCCAAACGAAACCAGAGTATAGCCGCCGATGTGAAGTTTGTACGCTCCGTCCGTTGCAGCAAGAAAGTCCATCAATGATCTGTGCATGGACCGCTGCCCAATGATTGCTCGTGGACCAGTACGGAATAAACGCCTCGAGGTAAAAATGATGCCCAAAGAAATCTCACCATTGTCCAACTTTTCCGAAAACGTGTCCAAAACGAGGAGCTCGTTCTGATAGTCGAAAGGCTGTTTCAGGATCCTCTCTCCATCCTCTTCAATGTTGTAGGCCATATGCTGGAAGAACATTTCCTTCGTAGTGCACATTCTTGGCGACGCCCATACCATTAAATCAGCGTATGTCGTGATCGAAAAATCCCCCTTTTTTCGGAGCTTGTGAGCCTTATTTTTCAGTTGCCTGGCTGTTGGTAGTAGCGCTAATACCTCCGGAGACTTTTCATACCTGCTCTGAAGAGTACCCAGACATTGTTTTGGGCCTTAACCACCAAGAAGAAGGTTGTCGACTTCTGTCAGAAGCGGTTTGTGAATACCCGTTCTCTGAGCATTTGTCGGCACTACTACAGGAGAATGTGTCCCAGTCTGCGACAAAATGTATTCTCAGTTTGGATTCATCTTGATCTTGGCAGCAGCATTACAGCCCGCATGCGAAGTGCAATAAAGAACTGTAAGCGTTTTCCCGTTGTAGTCCACAGCAAACCTGGCGTTTTCGAGACCGTCAAGCGCAACCCGAGCCTCTTGCATTGTTGAAAAAGGGATGGGATGTTCGGTGATTACCAACTCCTCTTCTTGATCTTGGTCTTGATCTTGAGTAGATGCAGTGTCATGTTCGTGGTTGTATACATCGCTGTTACTGCTGTCTTCGCTGTCGTTGGCATATTCATAGTCATCGTCTCCATCGCTGACACACGGACTGCGCGTATTTAAGTCACCGAGGGTCTCTTCTGCGGCCTTTTCGTCACTGTCGGTGCTTCTTTGTCGAACACGGGCTGTAACTCTACGCCGGTGTGGCGTTATAGTCCCTGAGAAGTCCTCACTGTCGCCCGACAATGTAAAAAGTGATATAGAAGAAGGGGGGACCCTCAGAGCGTCCCGTAGTACAGGCTTGCATGTCAATAAGACGGCCACAGCATAACGGAAGAACTGGCTTCTAGGCGAATATACCGCTGATGTTGACTACCGGAAGAGTGGAGTGTGGTTGGGATAGTCGAAGTCGTTTGATGAGGAGCTTGAAAATAGCAAAGTGAAAAACTAGAGTAGCCGAAGCAGGCATACAACCTTTGCGGCTTATGTATTGGGTACAGGACAGCCGCATCATACGGCAATAGGACTAACATCAATCGCCGTCTCTATATATAGTAATGCATGGTAAATTAAGTAAATATCGTATGATGCTGAATATAAATAGAACAAAGTTATAGAGATAAATAAACAGGAAGGAAAAGAAGTTTTTATTTAACCGGTCATGCTACAATAGTTACAGTAAATGCTAAATACTATTACAAAAGAACAGGCAACTTAATACAGTGAACGCTCACTTTATTAACCCTTTCGTGGTCAATGGGGGCATTTTGCCCCCTTTGGAGGGCGTATCCTTGAGTACCACTCGTGTCACACACGAATG
>NW_008649001.1:386764-388764 GCF_000247585.1 Phytophthora nicotianae INRA-310 | reverse complement strand
TCCAGCTCTTGCACCCGCTGCACGTGAAAGGCAAGGAGTCGCTCAACGACCTCGAGATGGCGGCGCATAGCAATGAGAAGCGAGATGCAGTGATTCACTGATGCTTGGAGTCGATCAATGGGGTTCATCGTTGAAATTTGCGAAGTGAGCTGCAATGTGCTTCCATTGTGTAGCATAACTTTTAGTTCAATACACCTTAACCTGGGTTAATAACATTCTTTTTTTTACAAACGACGACTGTTGCTTGAAGTTCCTACGTAAATAACGACTATCATCGCCTTTCTTCAGTTGCGGGATGTACCTCAAATTTTGACCAGTAACTATGTGGTTTGTGGGGAAAGACCCTGCCTTCCCTTAATTCATTTCTGACGATATCATTTAAAGTAGCATCGCCATAATTGAAAACTCAAATTAAATACGGAAATCATAGAAAGTAGCCGCAGATAATACAATAAGTCTACGTCTTAGAAAAAAAAGGCTTTAGTCTTAGAAAGTAGCCGGGAACGTCATAAAAAGAAGCTTTTCCCACTTCCATGCACAACCAGGTCTCAGTCACCATGTCCTTGCCAACCAGACCCCTCATCTTCCTGTTGATGTCGTTACGCAGCTTCTTCAGCTGGACGAAAAGGGTCCCCAAATTGGTCCAGTTCGCTGTGAGGAGGCGCTCCCACTGGCGACGTAGCTCGATTACGCCTCCCGCATCCCGAGCCCGTATTTTTGCTCGAGTTCCTTTCATAAGTCGTAAGGATTCATGCTGGACACTTGATCCGGCAATCCACTAAAAAAAAAACGTTGGTTGAACAGATTCAACAGCTCGGACCGAGCCCTAGTCCAGTGTTGGTAGCGCCAACGCTGGGATTTCGCATGTTCCTGAGAAATCTCCCCCGCCATCGAAATGACGGGTTTCTCAGGCGTACCTCCTAGGAAGTCCATTATGACAACCGTTGCCTCTGGTCAACAACTCTCGCTTGTACTTCTCGTCTAGCGTCTCATTGTGCGTGAGCAACTTATCCCGCCACATGGTGTAGTCCTCCCCATGGAACTTCTCCAGTCCCAGGGCCTGGCCACTCCTAATGTGTCCTTTCACCATGGGCTTACGTCTCGGTACGTATCTGAAATGTTAAGCACTAAGTTAATGGGCGGTCAGATTCAAAGTTAGAAGGACACAGCGGGCACACGCTACGCGTCCTTCTCGCCATTGACATCCCTCCGCAAGTGTTGTCACTTCTTAAGTATCCTTAAGAAGTAAGATGTCTGAAGCTTTTCTATTGGCTACATAGTTGACCAATTATAGTGCATTCTAACAACACTGCACCCGCCCGCCGCTTGCACCGCCGTCCCACCTGCTCATTGCAGCCCTCCTCGCTCATCCAATCTTTTTTTTTAGAAATGCTAAGTTTAAGATGTGGACCACAACATCTACAATTAAAATTTATATATATTTCTAGAGTTACCTACCCGTATGTAGCATTATTATGGTACAGGTCGGAGAAAGTCGGAGGTCGGAGACTCTATGTTATGGACGAGAGCTATATATACCACCACTACTCGAGACTCAACGATTCGCTAGGTGGCCCAACAGATGATAAGAATGTCAAGGCCTTCGACAATGTTTCACCAGTTTCAGTACAAGGCTGCATTAATGCTTCGAACATGCAATTTTTTAATTGGCAAAGCTCAAGAAGCATCTTAATGCCATGAATTCGTGCGGGGGGTCTTTTCAGAAGGGTAGAGTGTTGCAGTGAAAATGAATTTGAATAGGAGAATAATTAAGATAGCTTTGCATTGTGATTGGTCAGTTTTTAGCAATACTTACTACCTCTGCTCGGAAAATAATGCACTTATGTTGGCGTACACAATTCCTCCTAAATTTTATGCGTTTGAATCTCCCGCCCATTTTCAAAACAGATCACTTTCGAATCCTCCCCCTCCGCTCGAATGAAGCAAGCTAACAACTCCGAGCGCCAAGCGCTATGGGAGACACTCCTCCTACGGAGCAG